>NC_133209.1:28725944-28913444 GCF_958299795.1 Porites lutea | reverse complement strand
TTTACAGTAATCAATATAAACATTAACATCGTCAGTACGCGCTTACCGAGTATTATTTCCCCCTTTTTCGGCTTCTGAATTCCCTCTACGAACGAAGTTGTCCACGATGTTGGCAATGGTTTGTTTCTGTAGACGTAACTCTTTCCCTATTTGTGTTGGCCCTTTCCCTTCTAACCAGCTTTCATAATTTTCTCCCTAACAGAACTTGGGATTGCTTTTCCTTGCACTGTGAATGGATGCATTGTAATAATAATTACCAAACCAACGGCTATTTAACCGATGGCGTGAACTTCTCTCCCAACGAACTTGGCAACTTTCCAACGAAGTTCGGCGCTAAATTTACAACTTTGGTTCAAATTTCCCGACTTGATTGACAACTGCGTAATGAAATTGCCAAGTTCGTGGCGAACGTCGGGAATTTGAAACAAACTTCGGAAACCGTTTGTCAAAAGTATTGTGAAACGTACTGCAAGGAAATCGTTGAATATCGAAGATTTGCCTTATTCTTTCTACCCGGACAACCTCTTAAATAGTAGAGCGGGTCTCAAAATGGTATTGATGAACAGTTAATAAAACAGATGCACGTCATCACTTTATAGACCGGCCAATCCATACTTTTCGTTACCAGAGTTACGGGCTACAGAAATGCTCCATGCATGAAACCAGAGCAGCCTCTTTTTCGCTCGTACTAGAGCCCGCGCAACGCGCTGCTTTCACATGCTGATATAACGAACTTGCTTAAAGAGATTTTCGAGCAACGAGAGAGACTACCTGCCGTCTAGGTTCTTGGCTGTTTGGGTGGGAAAGAGATCTCAGTGACTAACCTCAATTTTCTCCTAAGAATGTCAATACAGAGTAAAGAAAAAAAGGTTGCATGACTAATAAAATGATCGCCTGCGGGAAAACAGTGATTTGATCTTTTATCAAATTCTCCCACATCAGAGAGAGAACACGAATTTGATGCAGATACGCACAAAACTTTGCTTCTCGGAGAAGATTTCGATAAAGAGGAAGAACAAAAAGATGAAAGATCATATGGAAAAGACAGTTATAACAGACTTATTTAAGTTCACTTGATAAGTCCAAACTACATGCAGTGGAAGCGTTGTGAAATAACTGTCGTCTCGATTTAACTATTTCAGAACAGCTGGGCTAAACTTTCTGTAACATGGTAACATCAAATGTTAACTTCAGTGAACTCCGGTAGTCTTTGATAACCTTTAAAGTGTATAAAATGCACTGCCTTTGCTCTTTAAACTCAAAGGCCAAGAAAAAAGTAGGGCAATCCGTCGACCAATCAGCGCTTCTGACCGGATTCCGGACAGATTTTACGTCATCAGTATGGAATTTCTGTCGCTGAGTCGCAGACGTTCCTCCGCGCGAAATGTCTGAACTAAATTCAGTCTAAAAGATTACTCTTGATAGATTTTTACTTTTACCGTGATCAATCCATAAAAATCACTTGATTACTAACGATTTCTACCTATTGACTAATTTGGGATCTTTACTACACCTGGAACTACACCAAACTTATTATGAAAGGGTGGCAGGTCTAAATTGTGAAAAACTGGGCTCCTACAAACCTGGCCAATATCAGCCATCGGAAGAAGATTTTTAACCTGCTTTTAAAGATAAGACCAGATTTTTTTTTGAAAAAAAAGTGAGGGTAATTTTGATCATTCGACTTTCAATTGCAACTCAATTGTCAACAAATTTACTGTTTGCCTGAATTCAGTTTTCATTTTTTGATGAACAGATGAACTCATTTATTTTCCGATACAAATTGATGAAATCAGTAAAAATTGATGAACGAAACGAGTGTGTCATCAGATTTCTACCGATTGATCGATACAATCATTATTAATCAAATCAGATTTACCCATTTTATCGCTTTATCGATTGATAAATCGTTACCAATTTTTATCCATTGACTACTCCGGGTAAAGGTTTAGCTTCCGTCCCTCTGTACCAAAACATTGACCCTTCAAAGTGTCTAAAAAATCAGCTCGGAATGGTTCGAAGCATTAAAAATTGTAGGTTGTACCCAGCTCTCCCCCAGAGAGTTGTTACCCAGTTGTAACCGGCTCCCAAGGACTATTAACCAGGCCGAACATCCTACAAGGAATGGACATAATAATGGAAAGTTTATTAGTTTTTTTAGATGTACAATTGTAAATCTCGCTACGTATAGGCAATTTACAAATGCTGCTTGAGGTTGGATTATTCAGAAAAACAAAACAAAACAGAACAAAACAAAACAAAAAAAAAAAAAAGAAGAAGAAGAAGAAAAAAGAAAAGAAAGGAAAAGAAAAGAAATGAAAATTGCATTAAGTCTGGGCTATCCCAATTCCTATTTCTACAACAAAAGATGTAATATGTTGCTCTAATGGCCATATTTATCATTTTCTTGATTATATAAAGTTGCTGCTTTTTGTCAATGCCAATGTCATTCATCAAGTCTAAGAACGTGGAGCATTCATCGGAGAAAACGTAGCCTGCGTAGCAAGCATTTCCGTGCGGTTTAGGAGCAAAGAACGTGGAACGAGAGTCAAAGACCGCGCGAAAAATGGCGTAAGTAAAAGACGAGGAACTTTCATCATTTTTTGGCTCTTGTTTCATTTCTTGCGCGGCCAAAACCGAGAATCCCGTTCCTCGGTCTATCGGTCTTTCTTTGCTCCGAAACCAAACGGAAACGCTTGCTACGCAGGCTAGAGAAAACGCCAAGGGAGCTCATTAAGAGATTTACAAATTTCACACATCTGTAATTTCTACTCAGTTCAGATATTTTTCTTTTCTACGCACTGCATTGTTGTTAAGGTTAGACTGGATAAGGAAAAGAAGATCTGGACGATAATTTTCACCAGTTATTATTGAGGGATTCAGAAAACCATTAACATCTGCATAGAGCGAGGAGTGAACATTAATTACAGGTTGAAGAGACTTGGCAATGAAGTTAAGGATTGAGTCGTGTCTCCAGGTAAAGCGATCAAGGTACTGTTGACAACCAGCGACAACATGAAGGAGTGACTCAGGATTAAGGCAAAAGGAGCAATCAGGACTTTGTGATGATCCACATCTTGCCATATTCTTACGTGTAGGGAGGGAGTTGTTGATGTAATGGATGGTAAAATTGTAAATGTTCTTGGGTAGATGAGACTGGGCCTCTGACAAAATAGAATTTACAGATGACAATGAATGCTTGATAACATTTGAGAAGAAGAAACCTTGAGATGTTAGGAGGTGTTTCGGTTTATCCTCTTGATTAGAACGGAAATCTTTAAGAACTTCCGTAGTGGATTTGAACACATCATATTGAATATTAGTGTGACAGCTTGACGAATTCCAGAGATCTTTTAAGGAATCATTTGGTGACTCTTAATAATAATAATAATAATAATAATAATAATAATAATAATAATAATAATATAATAATAACTAAATAATAATGATCAAATGGTACGAACACGAACCAGAGACCGTGATACACAATAAAAATAACAACATCACCATCATGTGGGACATGCCAGTCAATACTGATAGAACTATAACAGCGAACAGACCAGATATCATCGTTAAAGATTCAGTGAATTCCACCTGCAAACTGATTGATTTGACTGTTCCATCAGATAGAAACATCGCACTGAAGGAAACTGAAAAAAAATGCAAGTACAAAGACCTAGAACTAGAAATACAGAGAATGTGGCATATGAAAACCGTAGTGATCCCTGTGGTTGTTGGTGCGCTTGGTACAGTGAAGAAGGGTATGGTAGAAACCATCAAGAAAGTATCAGAGAGAGCTACTATGACAGAGATTCAAAAGATCTGCATGCTGGGATCTGCACGAATCCTCAGAAAGGTGCTCAGTATATGAACAGAATGATTGACTTGAGTGACTGACGCTCTAGGTGCATGGTTTGCGCCCGGCTGATGCACAAAAAGAACCCCAGCAAAGACTGTGATAATAGAGACAATAATAATGATAATAACAACAAAGGCACCTTGATATATCTCGGAAAGCGAATCTACCGAATAAAGCGAAGATATTCGCTAAACCTGTAATGGAAGGTCAAATACACTCAGCTTTACGCTATATGAACGAAGAGGATCGGGGGCGTATTACCATTATCGGAGCAAATCATGGAACAACTCGCGGATAAACATCCAGAGGAACAACAAGCTAAATTGCGCTCTGTGTTATTCGGGCCAGTGGAGGATGTTCCGGCCGTCCTACATCAGCAAATAAACGGAGAGATGGTGCAAGAAGCAGCATTAAGAACTAAAGGTTCCTGTGGGCCCTCGGGCGTGGATGCGAACGGATTCAAGAGAATACTGGCCTGCAAGTCTTTTAAGAAGTCCAGCATGAACCTTTGTGACTCCTTGGCTACTCTAGCAAGACGACTGTGTACAGAGTTTGTTCATCCCCTTACTATTGAGTTAATTTTGGCTAGTCGGTTGTTTCCACTTGATAAAGGCAAAGGGGACGTTACGCCGATCGGTGTCTCTTCAATGAGGAGAGTAAATCTCAACCTAAAAGAGATGGACTTTGACATCGAAAGAGGACTTTTAGGACGCTAGATTTTGATTTAGAGAAAAGATATTGGATATTGCATATTCAGTTATTACTACTATTTAATATTCTTATCAATAGTAGGCTGAGTTTGATCGTCCGGGTGAACGTAGTCCTGAATAGGACTGTTGTTGTTGACAGTGACTGACGTTTCGAGAACCTGTGCGGTAGTCATCTTCAGAGTCAAAGTGAGTTGTAATTCATCTGATTGGTCAATTATGTCGCGATGTTATTGTTAAGTTAAGTTAAGTTAAGCCGTGATGTTATTGGCTATGAAGACTCGTAATCAGCAATTGGTGCGTTTCGATCCGTCTATTGTCACAGTTAAACAATCGTCTATTATTAGTCAAATTGTCAGTTCTCCAGTCGTCCCTCGTAGTTAGTTTTGCTTGATCTCGTCAATGTCTTTTGTACGGCGCTGGTAACTGTTGGCTACGATTCAGTGGCGTTTGTTCTAAGTTAGTAAACCAGCTTTGTAAAGTAAGACGTTGATAGTAGTCTGTAGAATACGTTATACATGTCGCAGAGTCCCAGTCAATTTGATGTTTCGTCTTTAAATGGCGCTCAGCAATGTGATTGTTGACGTCACCATTCCTCGTCGCTCGTTTGTGTTCGGTCAGTTGCGTGCTTAGGTTTCTGCCAGTTTCACTAATGTAAGAAGCCTGGCAGTTGCAGCATTTGATCTTGTATACTGCTTCCTGTCTGTCCTCCGGTTTGTCTTTGTCCTTGACATTAGTAAGCAGTCGCCGTAAAGTGGTTATCGGTTTGTGTGCAACACGTATTATTGTAAGGTTGTAATATACGTAAAATAGTTTCAGAGGTGCCTCTGATGTGCGGTATATAATAGTCGCTGTCGTAACAGGGCCAGAGTTGGTGTGAGTGTTGGAATCAGTGTTACTGTGAGTGTTCCGTCTAACAAAGTCCGTGCTGTAATTGTTCTTACTAAAAACGTTGTTAAGATAATCAGTCTCATCTTGTAGGCTGTCAGGTGAGTCCGCGCAAACTAGTTGCGCTCGTCTCGTCAGAGTCCGGATAGTAGTAGCCTTGTGAGAGGTCGGGTTGTATGAAGACTGGTCTAGTAATCGGTCGGTATGTGTCGGTTTTCTGTAAACAGTTATTTCTAGCATCTATCTGTCTTATTTCCCAGCCAATTCCTCCCTCCTTTCTGGGTGATAGCATTGCAGTGGGGTACATTGCATCGAGAAATTTATGTTTTGATTTTTTTGTTGAATTGTAAACTGTGAGTAGTCTCCATTATTTTTCTCCAAACTCTGGGTTGTGCCCTAGCTGAACCCGGTGGCCCCTGGTGACCAACTTTTACACCTGGGCCACTAGAAAATCTTAGTTTTTTCATGCAAATCATATGCTGGGTACCCTGTATTCTACAGGTTCAGAGCACTGGGTTCCCTTCAATTTTCCTTAAAGCACAGTCTTGATACTTAGTTGATTGATAATGTGTGAGTGGTTAGCAGCTCCTCCCCTGTCTTAGCATTCAGTCACACAAGGGCATTTTTTATCTCCCCTTTTTACTGGGCAGATTACGAAAGAGAGATTTCTTGTGGTCTTGTTGAAATGAAAAATCCATGAAAGGATTTGAAAGCTGGCCTTTTGTTATTGACTATACCCTATGACATCCCAAAATTTAGTTTTGAAGATTTGCGGTTATCAATCGATATTGTTTTATACTGTCGCTGGCTTTTCAATCAGAGCTTTATACAAGAATTTTATCTTTTTTAGGCCTTCAATAAAGGCAAGACAATCAAAGGCAGAGCCTTGAAGGTTTCTTGGTATCGACCTCCATTGACGCCTACGTCACCAGCAATAGCAGTACCAACGACACCTACGACTCCTACAGTGCTCAAGAAAGTAGAGGAAGAGTTAGGACTGGATATTGATGCTGAACGGGTAAGAACTCTATGAAATATAAACGTTTTGTGTATGTGTTGTGGTGTCCTAAACAGAGTGCTAAAGTGATAACGTTACAAAAATTAAAATTTGAAAGTACTGGATTTGTCAGGATAGCCTGAAAGAACAACATCCAAGAGGCCTACTTACCAAAAACTGGCATTTTGGGGCAAATTGTCTCTGAGATATTAGCCCAGTTATGCTCTGATGACTCCATACAAATCCTTCTAAATTTGACTTGGGTCATAACGTTATGACATGAGTCAAATTTATCTATTTGTAAAGGCCATATCAATGCGCATGCCCACTGAATATCCCATCTTTTACTAATTTGAATAGAGAGTAAGGCTTTCTTGTCAGGGAGTCTTTCAGAACTCTTTTGGTTTGCTGTTAGGCAACGGATTATTTCAGAACAATTTATTTTCCTTTTGTATTTTAGGGAAAACATGAATTTGATGCGGATGCAGACGAAGCTTTGCTTCTTGGAGAAGATTTTGATGAAGAGGATGAAGAAGAAGATGAACGCTCGTGGAAAAGATAGTTACAACTATTGTTTAAGTTGATACGGCCAAACTGCGTCGAAGCATTGTAAAATAATTGTCATGATTTAACTGTTTCAGACTAGTAACTAAAGTGAGCTTAGCTTTCTGTAACATTGTAACATCAGTAGTAATAGACGGGGGGTTCTGCGCAGTGGTGGAGGTGGTGGAGTGACGTCACAATAGCTCAGGGGATTAAAATGATGATATCATCATCTAAAAATAGAAATTCTGTCTAACAATTTAGTTACCCAATAAACAGTAAACTTGTGCAATAAGTAACAAATCTGAAATTTGAAATACCAAATACTAAAGGAAGAATTAGGCACTGTTATTTGCGATTACACTTAATAAAAATGATAATTCCAATATTAAAAGCTGTTGGGTAACTAGCGACGCGCGATACCCACGCGTGTGTACAAGAAAAAAGACATATGACTGAAAATGGCCAGTTTGTCTCCATTTGTCTCTTCTGGCCTGGTTATGGCCTTTCAGGCCTGTGTTTGGCCTTTCTAATACTCTGTATAACCTGACTATTTGCGAAATAGAAGTCATTTGTGTTCAGCCATCGAACTGTCAACAGTTTTTTGAACATGGTTTACAAGAGAGTTTGCAGAAACTGTCCGATTTTATGGTGCGGGGCGAAGTACCTTGTCAGATTAGCTAACCATCTCGCGGATGTTCATTAGTTAGACCACATACAGCGAAGACAGTATTTACAAGAGGCGAAACTGCAACCTAAAGTTAAAGTCGTCGTGTACGAAAGTGAAGCGGATAATTCCGGAAAAAATCACTCAACTAGTACTCGCAGTCCAGTACAGACACAAGAAACGGTGTACGAACTGTCAAGATCACTAAGAAATAAAGCCTCTTTTAAAGCAAAAGCTAAAAGAACAACTACAAAGAACAAGACAAACCGAAAGAAACAAACAAAGTCGAACTCTTGGCTTAGAGGCCAAAGGGGAATTGTGTAGACACGGAAGGATTATTTATTATTCCTCGTAATAGAACGGAGAAAACGGGTTTGTAATAGTCAGTCAAAGGATTAATTTTCATTCCTTTTCCTTTCAAATCGCTGTGTATTTGACTCTTTTTGTTATTGGTTTTTAATAAAGTTTATTTAAAAACTTTATTGCTCGCAATTGTAAGTCGCGTGTTTCAATTGATCCTTGTCAAGTTATTTTATGTTTTTATTGTTTTTATGATAATAAGTTACTTGAAGGTTCTCTCTTGGGGCTTTTCTTGCAGAGCTGTACTAATTTGTATGCAACGGTGGGCTCGCGAACTCGCATAATTAACTGACTAATGATGTCCAAAAGTGGTGGATGGTGGACAACAACCCATCGCTCTAATCACTTCGCAATGTTCGACTCTTAAATGATTTTACTGCCTGCATCATCGCCTTATATAACTGCTCTCAGATTTGATATATTAAAGTGGCATAAATAACAGCATATAATTGTCCCCATTCTTCCTACGTCAGTTCCAGATCCGCTGCAAATTTCAAGAACACCAAGAGTCTGCCCAAATTAACTTTTAGAAATACTTCAGAATGGAGTTCTTTTAGCTTGGAAATTGTTGACCCTGGGAGGTCGCAAAGTGTTTTCTTGAGAGACGTTATTTCTTTCGAGGGGGGAACTATGGCCCTCGCGATCATACGATGATGATTAAACTTTATTCTTATGAAAGACTGAATAATACCCATTTTCGTTTTGGATGATAATAATAATTAATAATAATAACCTTCATTAATATGATCTTAAAAAGATAAAATAAATAATGATGTCATAGACTATAGAAAATAGCTCATCATGTCAAAAAACCTTTCTAATTTAAGCTGATGATGTCATCTCACCAGTTACCATATTAAATGATTATTTTGATGATGATCTCATCGTTTTTTTGATGACATCAACTCCCTAGATTGTTAGACAGAATTTCTATTTTTAGATGATGATATCATCATTTTAATCCCCTGAGCTATTGTGACGTCACTTCACCACCTCCACCACTGCGCAGAACCCCCCGGTCTATTACTACTAACATCAAGCGTTAACTTCAGTGGATTCCAATTGTCTTTGAAAGAACAAGATTTCTTGTGTCCATTTCTTCTAAAACGCACTGTCATCGCTCCCCAAAGTCAAAGGCAAAGAGGTGATACCCATCTCAATGTTGTATTGAAAAATATTTGTCTTTGACCTAGTTTAGGTTTTACTGTCTGTTGTATTAATTTTATAGTACTATAAGTTAAGTTATAGTGAATACTTCTTTGTACTTTTGTGAAGGCCTGAGGATGCAAAAAAAATGAAAGTGATGCTTAAAAAAGATATCAGTGGAAAAGAAAAGCAGAAAAATATTGAAAGTAAAAAAATGACTTCAGATTCACAATAAAAAATACTTCACATTTGAAAAGATTAAAGAAAACAACAACAACAACAACAAAAAACAAACCAAAAATCTTACAAAAGTCAATGACCAATTCTTGTCTATGGTCACATTGTGACTGCTGATTAGAATAGCACTGGAAAAGTGCTTTTGCTGACTGGACGAAGAAAGTTGAAGGCAGAAGAAGTGGCAAGAAGCCAAGAAGAAGACACAAGATTTAGAATGGAGTAGGATGAAGGAAGTGTTCTAGGAGCAGTAACAACGCTCAGGACAAGTGAGGTGAGTATACTGTATACTTCATACATGGTAATTTAATATCTGTTCCAAATCTCCAATCACTGTTACAAAAAACTGAGTTTCCTCCAGTGCAAAGATAACTCCTACGGGCATCTACCCATAAAAAATACTAGACGCCACATGGGCGTGACACTACTGCAAGGGCTATCCCCTCCCCCCCCCCCCCCCCACAGCCCGGCTCTACATGCAACATTTTTCCGCTAACCGTCTTATCTTCTTCGCTGAGTGAGTTTGAGAGGCTAATAGGCATGCATATGACGGAACATTTTAAGCCTATCTTTGTTGGTTTTGTTTTTACGTATCGAAAATTTTAATTTTAATTTTTTTTGTCCCTCGATGCTATCAGGGAGCTTAAGCAACTCCGGCGGTGACGGCGGCTAAAACGACGTCACTCAGTAAAAAGTCTCAAACTCCATTGCTCTTATTCCATCTCGTTCAATTTGTCAAATGTTGGCGAATTTTTCTGGAGTACCTTATGTTTTATGAATGATCCAAACTTTTCTATCGAGAGGTGCGAGTTTATGAATTATGCAGACGACTCGAAAATTCACAGTTCAGATCCCTTTCCCCAGCTTGGATCATTTTAATTGGGAATTAGCCAACACGCTGCACTTGTGTTTTAAAACAAGGCTAATCTTAAGAAGGGCAGGGCAATTGTACTGGGAAACATTAGAGAGCTTAAGCATCACGTTTATTCCAATTTGTACCACGTGACCAAGTTTCCCCGGTACTTGTCGTTTACTGTTAATTATTTCTACACATAAGTTAGTGTTTCACGCAATTTTTCATCCAGAAGATTTTGAGCTGTTTAATCTGCTCATTTTCTATTTTGAGAAATTCTCAACTTGAATCTGATCATGACGTTTGCCGTATACGTGAAGCTTTAACTCCCTACTAATCACCATATGAAGCCGGATAAACTGATTCACATTTTTTAAATAAATCAAGTTATATGTACGGCGTTACATTAGATAACAGGCCCAAATGTGATGCCCACATTGCCGATATTTGCCATAAAGAAACTGCGCTGAAAAGTTAAGAAATATTTAACCTTGTAGGATACAGAAGCACTGTATTGCGCCTTTAATACATTTTTCCTAACTTTTTTATTGTAGCCGAGGCTTACGCTATTGTGGGGCTAGAAACACTAGCAAGCTAGAGGAAATGAGCGCCGGGAATGCGCCCTTAAATTCATTTACAAGGAAAATTCTAGATCCTGTCATGCTAGGCTAACACAGCACATTGGAAAACCTTAGGTTCCAGGTCATGTTACTAACTATAAGCATTTGTATTTTAGCGAAGAGCAACGGCGAGCATTAATCGCCTTATTAACGTTGCCTAGTCCCCACTAGGCCTCATTATTCCGCGCGGCCATTTCTCTTCAGGTCACGTGGTCCGAGCGAAGAAGTGGTCACCGAAGTGAGTTGACCAAGAAGGCCTGGTAAAACGCCGTGCAGGGAGTAGGCAAATCTTAACGTAAGAATGTGTAATAACAATCTGCCGGATGCAAATGTACTGCCTTTACCTAGGGTGAATAGCACCAAATATGGCCTAAAGTGTTTGAGTTATCCTTTAGCATCCTTTGTGTGATATACAATACATTACCATGAGTTTGTTTAAACATATCCTTATCGGGGTTTTTAATGTTGATTTATAATCAATTGCAAAGAGCAGAAAAACCTAGATACGATTGTAAACTACTAAAACATATATATATATATATATAAATACTAAAAGTAACGTTTCAATACTGCTTTTATGTCGACTCGTTTATATGACTCCTGCAATGGTCTTAATTCGAGAAGAAACGTTTACCTAAAATTCAACAAGTTGCAGAAAACGCTGTGACGCGAATAAAGACAATTAACTGAGGTTGGTGAGCGCTCCTGGAAATTTACTAAACAAATTTTGATCCACTGCAAGGAGGTATGATTCAACAAAACTGTGCACTTAATACCTCCCATTTATTTCGTAACGTTATTTTTTGTGTCGATTTTTCGCCGAAACACTTTGCCAAGCAGAGAACGCGTAGCCCTCATGGTAGTTTGTCCCGCACAGCACGTAATTCATTCAAGCTGCTCGTCGTATCTCCGTGATCACCCAGTAGTTTAGTTCTCATGTCCACTGCTTTTTGTAAAGATTCCAATGCTCCTTTCAAGTCTCCCATTCCACGCTGCACAACACCAAGCTCGTGATAGCTGCGTGCTGTTTTCTCGTGATCACCAAGCAAATTTGATCTCATGTTCGCTGCCTCTTGTAAAGAGTCAAAGGCTCCTTTTATGTCTTCCATGTCGCGCAGCACTAAACCAAGCATGTGGCAGCTGGACGCCGTGTCTTCGTGGTCACCAAGCAACTTTGATCTCATGTTTGCTGCTTTTTGTAATGAGTCTAAAGCTCCTTTCAGGTCTCCCATTTCAAATTGTACCCTACCAAGCTCGTAGTGGGTATGTGCCGTATTTTCGTGATCATCAAGCAAATTTGATGTCAATTCTTGTGCTATTTTTAAAGACTTCAAAGCTCTTTTGAGGTCTCCCATTTCACGCTGTTGTACACCAAGACTGTAGTAGGTGGTTGCCGTGTATTCGTTGTAACCAAGTAGATTAAAAGTCACGTTCGCCGATATTTCGCACGACTCCAAAGCGTCTTTAAGATCTCCCATGTCTCGTTGCACTTGACCGAGCATGTGGTAGCTGGACACGGTGTCTTCGTGATCACCAAGCACACTTGATCTCATGTTTGCTGCTCTTTGCAGAGAGTCCAAGGCTCCTTTAAGGTCTCCCATGTTACATTGCACAAGACCAAGCTCGTTGTAGCTGCTTGCCGTGTCTTTGTGATCACCAAGCACATTTGATCTCATGTTTGCTGCTCTTTGTAAAGAGTCCAAGGCTCCTTTAAGGTCACCCATGGCACGCTGCACTAAACCAAGATCGTTGTAGCTGCTTGCCGTGTCTTTGTGATCCCCAAGCAGATTTAATCTCATGTTTGCTGCTCTTTGCAGAGAGTCCAAAGCTCCTTTAAGGTCACCCATTTCACGCTGCGTGACACTTAGGCTGTGGTAGCTGTGTGCCGTGAGGATGTGATCTCCACGCAAATTTAAATTTATGTCTGCTGCTTTCTGGACTGCTTCAAAAGCTGACTTATGGTCTCCCATTTGATACTGCATAAAACCAAGCTCGTGGTAGCTGTAGGCAGTGTCTTCATGATCACCAAGCACATTTGATCTCATGTGTGTTGCTTTTTGAAAAGAGTCCAAAGCGCCTTTAAGGTCTTCCATTTGATGCTGCACTAAACCAAGCACGTGGTAGCTGTAGGCAGTGTCTTCATGATCACCAAGCACATTTGATATCATGTTTGCTGCTCTTTGTAAAGAGTCCAAGGCTCCTTCAAGGTCACCCATGGCACGCTGCACTAAACCAAGATCGTTGTAGCTGCTTGCCGTGTCTTTGTGATCCCCAAGCAGATTTAATCTCATGTTTGCTGCTTTTTGAAAAGAGTCCAAAGCGCCTCTAAGGTCTTCCATTGCACGCTGCACTAAACCAAGCTCGTGGTAGCTGCAGGCAGTGTCTTCATGATCACCAAGCACATTTGATCTCATGTTTGCTGCTCTTTGCAAAGAGTCCAAGGCTCCTTTAAGGTCTCCCATGTTACGTTGCACAAGACCAAGCTCGTTGTAGCTGCTTGCCGTGTCTTTGTGATCACCAAGCACATTTGATCTCATGTTTGCTGCTCTTTGTAAAGAGTCCAAGGCTCCTTTAAGGTCACCCATGGCACGCTGCACTAAACCAAGATCGTTGTAGCTGCTTGCCGTGTCTTTGTGATCCCCAAGCAGATTTAATCTCATGTTTGCTGCTCTTTGCAGAGAGTCCAAGGCTCCTTTAAGGTCTCCCATGTTACATTGCACAAGACCAAGCTCGCTGTAGCTGCTTGCCGTGTCTTTGTGATCACCAAGCACATTTGATCTCATGTTTGCTGCTCTTTGTAAAGAGTCCAAGGCTCCTTTAAGGTCACCCATGGCACGCTGCACTAAACCAAGATCGTTGTAGCTGCTTGCCGTGTCTTTGTGATCCCCAAGCAGATTTAATCTCATGTTTGCTGCTCTTTGCAGAGAGTCCAAAGCTCCTTTAAGGTCACCCATTTCACGCTGCGTGACACTTAGGCTGTGGTAGCTGTGTGCCGTGAGGATGTGATCTCCACGCAAATTTAAATTTATGTCTGCTTCTTTCTGGAATGCTTCAAAAGCTGACTTATGGTCTCCCATTTGATACTGCATAAAACCAAGCTCGTGGTAGCTGTAGGCAGTGTCTTCATGATCACCAAGCACATTTGATCTCATGTGTGCTGCTTTTTGGAAAGAGTCCAAAGCGCCTCTAAGGTCTTCCATTGCACGCTGCGTGACAGCTAGGTTGTGGTAGCTGTAGGCAGTGTCTGGCTGATTCCACCCACTAAGAGGAAATTCTTTGGCATAGTGTAACATTATTTTGTCGCCGACCTTTTCTCTTCTTTTTGCTTCTTCTACTGCTATGTCATAAAGGCGCTCAAATAACATTTTTTCACCATGCAGTACAACATAGAGAAATGATCTTGCCTCACATAACAAGTCTATAGCCTTGGTGTAGGTAATGTCATTTCCAGGTCCATTAGAAAGGGATAAAATAATGCACTCACGCTGGTCAAGGAAGCTTCTGAAGGCGTCTGGATAACGTCGCATGAGAAAGTTTTTATTAGCAACTTTACACCTAAAAATGTAATAGTCGTAAAACTGAAGCTGTGCATCTAGAAATACAGCTTCAACCCGTTCGTCATTCTTTACTTCTTCCTTAATAAAGGACCGTAAAAGTGAATGGACTGTAAAACGGCTAAAACTGTCTCCACAATGTATAAGGGACTTTCTCTCCAGTGATCGAATGATTTGTTTGGTTTTAACCTCTGAGTTTACTTTTAATATGGCTTGAGCTTCCTCTATTCCAAACCATTCAGGAAAAACAGAAAGCGAAACAAATGCGTTTCGTTCGGGAATCATGAGCCTTTTAAAAGATGTGTCAATTACAGATTTTAGCCGGAAATCGTCAGGAAAGCTTTCACTATTCAAAACTTCAACTATAGTTGAATTGCTTAGTTCATCTAAAAGCACATTTATGGATATATTTGCTTCCTTAATGATGCTGCACATTAGACGCATGGACATAGGAACGTGTCCACATTCCTTCACTACGCATTTGCAGTCACCTTCCGATGCATCTGGTAACAACAGCCTTACCAGATGCGCTGACGAAATTTCATCCAATACATTAATTTTCTCCAAAAAGATGGAAAGCTTGTGGCTCAGGTAGTCGAGACTTTCGCGGGTAGTTAAGAGAAGCTTGACACGTTTGCAGTGAGTAAGGATCTCTGCAATAAATCGGAGCACGTGCTGTTTCCATTTGTCATCTTGGGATCCTAATAAATCATCGGCGTTGTCTAATATTAAGACAAAAGGATTTCGAATTTGCTGTAAACATTGGATAACGAGGTCAGACGAGGAAATGTGATGCACTTGTTTATCGTCTACGAACATCCTGAGCAGCTTTGACACTAAATCCTCCATAATTTCCACTCCACGAACGGAGGCGAAGTAAACTGGAATATTCTTCTCTTGTAAGTGATACGCCACCCTGATGGCCACTGATGTTTTTCCAAATCCAGGTGGACCCCAGACATTAACCAGTCGAGTAACTGAATCTGTTAAATGATGTTCTATTGCTTTGCATTCTTTGTCGCGGCCAACAAAGTTTGGTAATTCATCAGGTATGGACGAGTCGAGCACAAATACATCTGAAGAGACAATACAAACAAATTACATTGCAGGGAATAATCAGAACTTTGTAGTTGTAATTAACAATAATATTGAAAAGACTGATTATAATGGCCGCGCCAGGCTAGGATAAACGTTCAATCGACTAAGGCTGTAGATCCTTTTTAGCATTTATATTTTTCCCCATTGTAGTTCATGAGATGTTTTTAAGGGAATTTGTTCCTTCCCTTTTTTAATACGTCATGTATGTGAAGAAGAAGAAAATCAAAGAAAACAGTCTTTTAGAGTAATATCACGTGACGTGCATTGGGAAAACAATGCTAGACCGCGATCGGTCGTCCTTCTTGCCACGCGCGGCGCGAACGAAAAAGTGAAATTATGCAAATTAATCATTATGGCAAAAAGGAGGAGAGATTGGGGCTTCCCCCCTCGTTCCTCATCACAGTCGTGTTGTCGATCTTACTTACTCAAAAGAAAATAAATAACACATGTAAATATATTGTATTTAAACGTATATTTTGCAACCTGTGGACCCTGTGACGAAAACTACCTAACTAACGAACTAACTAACTAACTAACTAACTAACTAAATAAATAAATAAATAGACAGATAAATAAATAAATATTATGCAAAACAGAAAGATGGATATGTTTGTAAAAGGTTTCGATGTGTCCCTTTTTTTGCTGAGACAGATTCGTAACTGTGACTGGTGTGGGTTTTAAGGTTGTACCGAGATATTTGCCTATAAAACTCGAATAAACGCAGCATTCTTCTGGTTGGGTCACAGGCAGCCCAAGCGCACTATGTGTGGGTTCGGGCTTCAGAGGTCATTTGGTCGGAATGTACTAGAATTATTAGCGTATTATCTGATGCCAAAATCTTAAAGATATGAAGTCTTCTTGTTTGTCTATCTGTACTAGTAGCCTTTAAGATAACGAAGTCTTCTTGTTTGTCTATCTGTACTAGTAGCCTTTAAGATAACGAAGGTCGATATTTCTTGCATTATTACATGTGATTCGGGCCCTTATTGTTCGAATTTTATCACATGTATTCGAATCTACGACGCTAAGAAAAAAAATCGTGATCACGCGAAATATTGATTCAAAAAGCTCCCTTACCTTTAGTTCATAGCCACTCTGTGTCCTACGGCCGGTTTAAACGTCGTTTAGTCGACTTTCGTTCCATCGAGTACTGAACAACGTCGCAGTGAACGCAATTTATGCAATTGACTACGACGATCATTTCTTCATTTTCATTTCATTTCCGCAGTTCATATATGATTTATTTCATATATCGTTAACACCAATTTCTTTCACGGGAACATATGAACCCACAATTCACCGGCTCCCAACGTCAGTGGCTTCATAGCTCAGTTGGTAGAGCATCGCACCGGTAATCGCGAGGTCACGGGTTCAAACCCCGTTGAGGTCCTGAATTTTTTTACGCAATTGCATAAATTGCGTTCACGGCGACGATCATTTCTTCATTTTCTTTTCATTTCCGCATTTCATATATGATTTATTTCATATATCATTAACAAAAAAGTTTTTATTGGCTCACGAAACAATAGCACACAACAGAGGGTTTCCGAGAAAGTGATCAAATTCGCCATGTTGAAAAAGTTTATTTGGTCAAAACTAAGAGCGCTGTAAGTGTTGGCTCTTAAATGTAACGCTGGAGTATTTTGGAAACCGGGCACTGTGTCTTTCTCGAAGTCCTTTCCATCTTTCTTCCGTTGGTCTTTGTAAAAAAAAAAAAACACTGCAAAAGGCAAAGAAGCTTTTCAAAGTAAGTTTGTTGTCATTGTGGAAGGATTCGCTCGTTAATTTTTTGGGGAAAACCTCTCGAATTTCTGCCAGTTCATTCTCGTCTTCAAGCGTGATCTGCGTTAAAATCTCAAACACGGACCATATTTTCTTCCACGGAAAGGTTACGATTCAGTTTCCACATCACCTTCGTTCTCGTTCAAACAAAGCTAGGTGAAAATCTGGAAAGGCGAAGTCAACATTCCAGTCCTCAGGGTTTACAGACATATTTTTAAGTATATTCGGTCAAAACTAAGAGCACTGTAAGTGTTCACTTGCCAATGTGACGCTGGAGTCTTGAAAACTGGATATTGTGTCTGGCTCGGAGTCGGTTCTATCTTTTTCTCGTTGGTCTTTGGAAAAACACTGCAAATGATAAAGAAGCTCGTCAAAATGATCGGGTGCAGGCATGTTTGTTATCATATATTGTCGAACGAATTACTCATATTCTCTTAGGCAAAACATCTCGAATCTCTGCCAGTACATTTTCTTCTTCTTAACTGTGTGCTACGATAAAATTTTCAAACACTGACTAGAATCCTCTTCGATAAAATTACGAGTTAGTTTCTTCATCGCCTTCGTTCACAAAGTCAAAATCTAAGTCCTCAAGGTGTCTTGTAACATAATTGCAACCTTTTTTCCGGGGTAAAGAGATTAAGAGCTCCGAAATGAGCATTTTCTTTGAAAGTTTGGTCCGTATAGCAAGTTACGGACCGCAAATTAACCAATCGCATGGCGAAAACAGACTCAGCCATATAATAAACAGTCATACAGTCAATATAGAAAAAAAATCTCGATTTGCTTGAACAGGGGCCGCGAGGAATCGGTAGGTGATGATGACGTTTCTATTGTTTGCGCCCGCAAGTACGAAATGGTTAGGATGATGTAAAAACAGAAAATCCCGAAGGGACCCCCTCAGGTAGATTTTGTGACAGTTTATTATGCAGTCATACTTCGATACTCCTTTGCTGCGAGTAGGTTCGTTTGGGACCGCCGTCTGCTGCTTGCTTACAGTCCGTTAAGAGCTCTACTGGACGTGTAATTGATCAACTAAATCACGCTCGGGATATTTCACAGGATTTTCTCTCAGATAAATTTGATTTTGTTGAGGGAAATTGTACAGGATTATTAAATATGCAATCTGCATTGCCTGACCGCAATCTCCCTCGGGACATGACCACACCGTGGGATCACTCGCGGGATGCTACTTTGCTCTGGGATCACGCGCTGGATATTGCGTCTTCGACTAGGAATCCATCTAATCTGAGGTTTCTTGAAAGAACGCCATCTTCTCTTCCACCTAAAAGATTGTTGCAATTTGGCAACGTAAACACAAGGTCAATCAGGAACAAGACTGCAGAGTTTTTGGATCATGTTCTGGATAGTAGACTTGATGTTTGTACGGTGACTGAGACCTGGCTCAATGATCATGACACTGTTAGTCTGGCCTCATTATCACCTTCAGGATTTAATTTCAAGAATTTCCCCAGACCATCTGAGCGAAATGGCGGCGGTACGGGTGTTTTCTACGACTTGAGCCTGGATTTGTCCTTTTTTGACGGTGGGGAAAAGTCGTCCTTTGAGTTCTCGGAGTGGAAATTATCTGCGCATGGCAGGATAATCAGGCTTGTGGTCGTCTATCGTCCTCCTTATTCTAAGGAACATCTTCTACCAGCAAGCGTATTTTTCCAAGAGTTCTCCCCTTTTTTGGAAACTACTGTGTTATGTCCTGAAGTCTTGCTAGTTTCTGGTGATTTTAATTTTCATCTTGATGATCCCAGTGATGCTGATGTCAGAAAGTTCATGGAACTCATGGATACGTTTGGTTTGCTGCAATATATTACCACCCCCACGCATGTTTCTGGACATAATCTCACGGTCGTCTAATGACATTAATGTATTCCCTCCAAAGTCGAAATACTACATTTCTGATCATTGCTTTACTGAATGTCAATTATCTATCCCTGGTCCTAATATGCTGGTCAAGGAAGTTTCTTATCGGAAGTTCAAACAGATTGATATGGATAATATTAGATCGGACATTGCATCATCTGTTCTGTGCAATTCACAATGGACAAGCCTCGAAGAACTGGCTCAGTGTTATGATACCACTTTGTCACAAATCTTGGATAAACACGCCTCCGTGAATACCAAGATTCTGACTGTAAGACCAAGAGTGCCGTGGTTCAGTTTCGAACTTAAAAAACTCAAAATATCGCGGAGAAAACTAGAAAAGAAGATGTTGAAATAGAGATCACAGCAGGATAAGGATGCGTATAGGGAAGTTTGTAATAACTACTCTATGTCTCTGAAGAATGCAAAGCAGAGGTATTACTCTGATCTCATTGTGGTGGCGATTCAAGAAAACTGTTTCAAGTTGTACGATCCTTGTCTAATAAGCCTGAGGAAAATCAGCTCCCTCCCCATAATGATCCCTGCAAGTTAGCTTATGATTTTGGAGAGTTCTTTTGCCGGAAAGTTGACCTAATTAGAAATGACATTGATGCTATTACTGTTGTTCCACAAGTTCTAAATGTTCCTGCACCTGAGAACAAGTTTGAGAAGTTTGATGTCCTCTCCGAGGAAGAAGTGTCTGATATTATTATGCGCTCTTCTAATGCTAGTTGTCAGTTAGACCAGATACCGACATGGTTGTTGAAACGGTGTGGCAGTGAACTAATTCCAGTCATAACTAAAATGATTAATCTATCCCTTCAACAGGGACAAGTTCCAGACAGTTGGAAAGCTGCTTTAATTAGACCGTTGTTAAAGAAACTGGGACTTAAACTAGTATATAAGAACTTCAGGCCGGTTAATAATCTGCCTATGGTCTCCAAATCAGCTGAGAAGGCAGTTGTGGGTCAGCTTTTCCGGCATTGCTCTGATAATGCTCTACTTCCAGTTCATCAGTCATCCTATCGTCAGTTCCATTCAACTGAGACGGCTCTTCTTGAAGTCCAGAGTGATATACTCTCCAACATGGACAAGCAGGAAGTAACTCTTCTTGTTCTTTTAGATTTAAGTGCCGCTTTCGACACTGTCGATCATAACATCCTGATTAACATCCTGGAATCAGATTTTGGAATTTGCGGTGATATTCTGAAGTGGTTTAGATCATATTTGACTGGAAGGGTACAGCGTGTAATTGTTAATCATCAGTCCTCCAAGACCTTCAATTTAAATTATGGTGTTCCTCAGGGGAGCTGTTTGGGACCTGTCCTTTTTAAATTGTATGCATCAAGGCTGTTTGAGATTGTTAAGAAGCACCTTCCATCAGTTCATGGGTACGCTGATGATACTCAGTTGTACGTGTCGTTTCGTCTAGATTCGTTTGCTGCTCAAGATCAAGCGATTAAGGCTATTGAGAACTGCACAGCTGGTGTTAGGGCTTGGTTAGTCTCACACAGGTTGATGTTTAATGATTCAAAGACAGAATTTCTAATCATCGGTTCGTCGCAACAGTTATCTAAGGTCACCATAGCTTCAATTAAAGTAGGTGACTGTGACATTCAACCCCTTTAGCATGTTAGAAATCTTGGCACATGGCTTGATAACCATATGTCTATGAATACTCATATAGGAAAGGTGTGTAGTAAGGCATTTAGGGGGCTTTATAATATTAGGCAAATTAGGAAATATCTGTCGGTAGAATCAACGAAGTGTTTAATTCATGCGTTTGTTACGTCACATTTAGATTATTGCAACGCTCTTTTGTATAAGCTTCCGCAATATCGATATGACCGACTTCAAAAAGTTCTTAATGCGGCGGCTCGGGTTACATGCTTAATTCCTAAGTTTGCCCATATTACTCCGGTACTTAGGGAACTTCATTGGTTGCCAGTGAAATTTAGAGTAGAATTTAAGATTGCGCTTTTAGTTTTTAAAACGTTGACAGGCCTGGCGCCACAATATTTATCTGAACTATTTGTTGTAAAGGCTAGAACTAGATACAGCCAGCGGTCTGATTCTGAAACATTGCTTGTAATCCCTAAGGTGACACGGAAGACTTTTGGCGATCGAGCCTTTTTCCATGCTGGACCAACAGTATGGAATGCTTTGCCATCTAGCCTTAGAAACTGTAGGAACATTGACTCTTTTAAAGTACAGTTGAAGACTTATCTTTTTAAGAAAGCTTTTAATTTGTAATTTTATATTCTTATTACTTTTATTGTTTCTGTCCATTTATTGTATATATATATTTATTTTCTTGTACATATTGTAAAGCGCTTTAGAATATTTTAATAGTTAAAGTGCTATATTAAATGTAATAAATTATTATTGCGTTACGTGTTATCAGTGACATTCTGTGGAGCAGTTGTTTTCAAAGTTATGGACCAAAAGACGCTCGTTATGAAGTTATAAGGTGCGTATAACTGGGTATATTTATAAACACTTGGCGAGTTTACCAGACACGCACGAGTTCACAAGTCTTTGATAGGAAACCTTGCCAGACACTCTTTCTCTCTCTTTGACCGAAATAAGACTCAGCCCTAAACAAACAAGACGAGCGGATCAACGGCTAGCTTATCACTAAAGGAACGATGGACCACTACAGAAATTCGCCGACAAACCAATTCCGTGCTGACTTATTCCCTGCTCACAGATGTCCTTCCGCTATAAAGTTTAAAATAAGACTGGAATGCGCGAGCGTGAATTGATCAAACGTCCTTTTAATTTCTAAGGCTTACTTTCTACGTCTTTCTGGAAAATAAAATGAACTGAATGTAAAAAGTGAAAGAGAAATAGCGAAAAATTCAACTTCTAATTAAATCTTTTCTTATGCAGTTTAGAATAAACTATTCTCGAAACTGAGAATGTTTTGATCAAAGCTGTGTAAATCGAACAGAAACTGTGTATGGAACCTTGCGTTTCCTGTTCAGTTTTATCTCACCTGTTGTATGGAATATGTGTGAAAATCTTGATCGTCAATCGGACGCGTATATTTTAAAGAGCTACTCAACGAGCAAGAATACTATTGACCAACAACGTACAGAGCGGGGGCAGCTGTAGTGTCAACTATTACTAGTTTATTAACTAGTAATAGTTGACACTACAGCTGCCCCCGTTCTGTATATTGTCGGTCAATAGTATTCTTGCTCGTTGTGTAGCTCTTTGAAATATACCGATTCGTAATGAAGATATTCACACATATTCACAATAGCTCACAATCTCATCATATTCACAATTATCTCACAATAGGTGAGATAAATACAGGAAACGCAAGGTTGCATGCACAGTTTCAGCTCGATTTACACAGCTTTGATCAAAACATTCTCAGTTTCGAGAATAGTTTATTCTAAACCATAAGAAAAGATTTAATTAGAAGTTGAACTTTTCGCTATTTCTCTTTCACTTTTTACATTCAGTTCATTTTATTTGCCGGAAAGTAAGCCTTAGAAATTAAAAGGACGTTTGATCGATTCACGCTCGCGCATTCTAGTCTTATTTGAAACTTTATAACGGAAGGACATCTGTGAGCAGGGAATAAGTCAACACAGAATTTGATTGTCGGCGAATTTCTGTAATCGCCCATCGTTCTGCTAGTGATAAGCTAGCCGTTGTTCACTCGTCTTGCTTGTTTGGGGCTGAGTCTTATCCCGGTCAAAGAGAGAGAAAGAGTGTCTGCACAGGTAGCCCAAGCTCGAAATATGAGCATCGGCATTGTTGCGTAACATTCGAAATATAAGGATTTGTAATGTGGTTAAATTGTAATTTAGGCAAGGTTAACCTCGAGACAATGCTTGCAGGTCAGTGGTTGAGCCCCAGGCATGCAGGCCTGTGCGGGGTGGCCGTGCAGTCTTCAACGTGTTGGCATATTTCAGCTTTGCTTCGCTTCGCTTTGCTTTGCTTTGTGATCATTGCAGATCATTACTATTCACTGATTGTGATAGCTGCCGGTTTTGCCTTTGTCGTTCGTTCTTAAGTCGCCTCTTCCTTAATTACGTGGATTCGCTGCTTTTTGTTGAGCATGTCTCGTGCTACGCGGAATAGTCGGGATGCGATGTTGCCGTCTCCCTCAACGAGTGTGGCTTCCACTTCTGGATCCTCCACTTCGACTGTTGCCCCTTCAACAATGTCCTTCCCTTCGGCGCTGGTTCAGCAAATTGTGGATGCGGTCAAGGCCTCATTAGCAGTGGAAAACGCGTCTGTTCAACCTCCTGAGCCCAGCAGTTCGGGTGAATCGCAGCCCGTAACTGCACCCACTGTGCAGGCTATTGGGGGCGTTTCCTCCGACCTAAGTTCGCGTTATGCGATGCTTCTGGATTCTGGTGGCGCTCTCTCTTCGATTCCTTCGACCTTATCAGGTGCTCCACATACAGGTACGCACTCGTTTGCAGTTCCTTCGTTTGTGAACACTTTTTCTGCCCCTGTTCCCTCGATCTTGCCCTCGTCAAGCGCTGTATCCGTTGTGGGCCCGTCGCTTTGGTATTCACCGCTCAGTGCTAATTCCACCTTCATCGCGCCTTCGGACCGACTGAGTGCGGACACTTTATCTCATCCTCTGCCAGTGCTAGATCCGCCTTTTGTCGTGGGCCCTGGTTTTTCCCCGGTTCCCGCAAAAGTCGTCAGTCAGATCGTCTCCGGGAAGTTCGTGGACTTAGGGGACCTACTACAAGCCAACATCTCTCAAGCGGAATCAGAACCACAGCTGTTCTTTGACGATCCCATGATCCTGACCAGCAACCCTAAGTGCTCTCGTAAGAAAATTGACGACATCGTCACTTGGATGGAGGCCTTCTCCATTTTTGTGATGATCCTCACTTCTTATTTCCCACACCGCCGGAAGGATCTGTACCAATACAAGCTGTAGATTTTGCGGACCTATCAGCAGTTTAGTGGTCGTGTGTGGCTGAACTACGATTTAGCGTTCCGCAAACATGCAGCAGCTTCTCGGGTCACCGACTGGTCAGCCATGAGCGTGCAACTTTATAATTTTCATGCCGCTGGTGTCGCAGCCCGTGGATGTTCGGGGGAGTCTGCCATCCTTCCGGAACCTGCTGGGGATCGCTCCGCTACTGTCAAGTGCAGGTCCTGGAACAGGGTCATTTCATTGCTCCTTCTGGCTCGTGCCGCTTGCTACATACGTGTTCCGCTGGTGGAGCTGATCACAGAGCTAGTGTCTGTCCTGGCCGCGCAGAAAAAGAGGTCAACACAGACCCCAAACATGGTGCCTCTTCGCCGCTTGTCGATAGACGGTCTCGCAGCAAGTCACGCCGTACTTGATTTTTTTTAGACTTTGCTCCCCCTGTGTTTATTGTTGTTTTTGTATTTTGCTAGGTTTGCCCTCATATCTGCTGTTTTGTTTATTAGCTTTTTTTTGTCCGAGGGCTTTCTTTGTTTCAGTTTCTAGTAAATCATTGATGGTCATTATTCTGCAGTATGTGGTCCTTTTTATTGATTATTATTTTTCCGCATTGACTAAGTTATTCTTTGCTGGTTCTTGTCTGGTTTTCCTTCGTAGGCTCTTTTTCCTCACCCGTGGCTGAGCCTTTGTCTGCGTTTCCGGGCCTTCTGCCGCCGGTCTCTGCGGTTACCCCCCTTCAGGTGGCGCAATTTGCGTGGGAACTTAAGAATCACACCAACCAACCACAGGTGTCCTTCGTGCTTGAGGGCCTACTCAAGGGGTTTAGGGTGGGCTATAACTACCCGCGAAAGCTAAAATCTGCTTCTAGGAACAAACCCTCTGCTTATGCACACCCAGAAATTGTCGATGCTTATCTCGCTAACGAAGTCTCTCTTGGCAGAGTGGCTGGGCCCTTTGATTCCCCTCCCCTTCCGGGTCTTCATATAAGCAGTTTTGCCGTTATTCGCAAAAAGGGGCAACCTAGCAAATGGCGATTGATTGTGGACCTTTCCTCCCCTAATGGGTCAAGCGTGAATGATAAGATTTCTCCGGATGAATTCACCATGGAATACATTCACTTGGATCACATTATTCGGATGGTCTCACAACATGGTCCAGGTGCCTTGATGGCTAAGTTTGATGTAGAGGCGGCATATCGAAATATCCCAGTTCACCCTTCTGATCGATTTTTGTTGGGTATGAGGTGGCACGGCAAATATTATGTGGACCTGGCCTTCCCATTCGGTCTTCGTTCTGCACCATACCTTTTTAATTCGGTGGCAGATATGGTGGAATGGATTTTAACACATTCGTACCAGGTCCCGGACATACTGCACTACTTGGACGACTTTATCACAGTGGGTCCCCCTAATTCCCCCCTTTGTGCTCAGTATCTTAGCATAGCTAAACAAGTCTGTCTCACTCTGGGCTTGCCTCTTCATCACCTTAAGAGTGTGGGCCCCTCTTCTGTGATGGTGGGCTTGGGTATCGAACTAGATTCGATGGCACAAATTGCTAGGCTCCCCGCTGACAAATTGGAAGTCGCTTGTCGGATAGTTCAGCAGTGGCAATCGTGGGCAACTGGAATCATTGATCGGTCATCTACAGCACGCTGCTAAGGTTGTCTGGCCTGGGCGTACTTTCTTGCGTCGTATGATAGACTTGTTGTGCTGCTTTCGTAGGCGAGACCACCCCATCCGCTTAAACCACGAGTTTCACCTTGACCTAGAGTGGTGGCACACCTTCTTTTCCTCATGGAATGGTGTCAGCTTCTGGCTTTTTCCTGGCATGTCTCCGCCTGCTGACATCGAAGTGGTTTCACATGCGTCTGGGTCTTTAGGGTTTGGAGAAAAACCTCAATGGTGCATGGTTCAGCGGTTCCTGGGCGCACCCGCAGCAGTCTCAGTCCATTGCCTATAAGGAACTGTTCCCAGTTGTTCTTGCAGCCCGAGTGTGGGGAGCTCAGTGGCCTCGACAGCACATCTTGTTTCGTTGCGATAATGAGGCTGTGGTGCACATCCTTAATTCTAGGACTTCCAAGGTCCCCGACCTGATGTATTTGATTCGAGATTTGTTATTGTCTGCATCTCGTTTCTCTTTCTCCTTCTCTGCCAAACATGCGCCTGGAGTTCACAATGAAATTGCTGATGCCCTGTCTCGTTTTCGTTGGCAGGAATTCTGGCGCCTAGCTCCTCAAGCAAACCCACAGCCCACACCACTCCCGCGGCGGCTCCTTGATCAGTTAACCTTTCCACTTCGCAGGAACGATGTGTCAGCTTCCTCCTTCATGGGCTAGCTACCTCTATCCGCAAATCCTATGAATCAGCCCAGAGAAAATTTTACGAGTTCTGCGTCCAAGCTGGCAAGCTTCAGGCAAATGGCTCCCCGTGCCCTGCAGATGAATAGACTGTGTGCCTTTTTGCCACCTCCTTGGCTGATTCTCTCCGGGCAGCTTCCATCAAAGTCTACTTGTCAGCTGTGCGTTCTCTCCACATACAATATGGATTCCCTGACCCTCTCCTTAACTGCCCTCGTCTGCAACGAGTGGTGCGTGGTATTAAGCTTGTTCCATGAGAGAACACAGAGGCTTTTTACTGGAAGTACCATCCCACGCAGGGATGTTTTCTCCGCGGGCAGCTAATCCGACTTAATCCCATTTAATATGTCGCGCTCCTCGAAAGTGCGAAAATTTTCTTGTCGTGTATTAGATTTCAGATACATTTTCTTAATCTTCGTTTCGCGCCAGAATAAATTAGTTTGCGCGCAAAGGGCTCCTAAAAAATCACAAGGTTTGTCCCACTTCGAGTCCACCTTCTGGAGATACGCCGGCTTGGTAGCTGGAATACATTGCCGAGGCGAAGATCTGGCATTTTTTCCTCCTCGTCGTATTTTCTTCACGACAAATGTTTATATTTGTAGTGAGAATGCAGCGCATATCGGTGGATTTTACTTCATGCGGCTTGCTACTTCTGAAAGAAGAGTGCCGGATTTCATCGTTTTGTTCATGTTGATTAGTGTTGGCAAATGTAAAGTAAATGAACCGACCACTGTAAGGTAAGAATTGAAGTTTTAAATTTGTTACTCGGCGAAAAATCGTGGAATTGGAATTCGTGAAACTCGTGAGTATTACCTCTGTTACCTAATGTCACGCGATGACTCCTCGCTTTTTCGATGCGGATGCGGATACAAGCGATAAATTTCTTTCGCAAAGTGAAGTATAATTTACTTAACGAGACCATTTGACGAATATTTCTCGTTATATGCTTTATTCATATTTGCTTGGCTTATTCAGGCTACATGCCAGGAGTTTGATGACAATGTTTGTGTGCTATAATAATGCTGATAAGTTTTTGCACCTTCATATTGAAACTCATGTAAGCCAAACGTTTGTTAACTCCAGCAAAACACTCTTCTATTATGGAGGAACTTTTAACGTCTTTCGGGGCCCTAATATGGTGTCAAATTTTTAGGGGAAACAAAGCTTGATTTTTGGCCAAACAGACTATAGCTTTTTTGCCTTTGAAGAGAGCGCGAGGCAAACGTCCGTGAGTACAGTGTAAGCCAGTGATTCTTTAGGTAGAGCTAACACATAGCCTGCACTTTAGGTGGCACACCCATGGGTGCAGTGTAACCCAGTGATTCTTTAGGTAGAGCCAACAAACATAGGCTGCACTTTAGGTGGCACATCCATGGGTGCAGTGTAACCCAGTGATTCTTTGGGCAGAGCTAACAAACATAGGCTGCACTTTAGGTGGCACACCCATGGGTGCAGTGTAACCCAGTGATTCTTTAGGCAGAGGTAACAAACATAGTCTACACTTTAGGTGGCACACCCATGGGTGCAGTGTAACCCAGTGATTCTTTAGGCAGAGCTAACAAACATAGGCTGCACTTTAGGTGGCACACCCATGGGTGCAGTGTAACCCAGTGATTCTTTAGGTAGGGCTAACAAACATAGGCTGCACTTTAGGTGGCACACCCATGGGTGCAGTGTAACCCAGTGATTCTTTAGGTAGAGCTAACAAACATAGGCTGCACTTTAGGTGGCACACCCATGGGTGCAGCGTAACCCAGTGATTCTTTAAGTAGAGCTAACAAACATAGGCTGCACTTTAGGTGGCACACCCATGGGTGCAGTGTAACCCAGTGATTCTTTAGGCAGAGCTAACAAACATAGGCTGCACTTTAGGTGGCACACCCATGGGTGCAGTGTAACCCAGTGATTCTTTAGGTACAGCTAACAAACATAGGCTGCAATTTAGGTGGCACACCCATGGGTGCAGTGTAACCCAGTGATTCTTTCGGCAGAGTTTACAAACATAGACTATACAGGTGTACATCAGATGGTAACAACGTTTTCCAGTTAAAACTTTGTCATAAAGTGCTACACCATGGCACTTAGACTATTTCATTATCGCGCTTGTTTTGACGCACAATTGATAGTCAGGGGAAGTCGTATTGTCTAAAACCATAGCAAAATACAAATTTACACACATCACAGCCTTAAGGTAAGGTAATACAAGGTATTTCCTTCAGGAACATTTACATTTTCTGTTAGGTTATAAGCGATTAAACCGCATGCAGCGAAGAACAAAACGCCAAGCCGACATATATTCTAGAACCGGGTTATTTACAGTGCTGTGCATTATTATTGCTTAACTAACTAACTACGCGCTGTTGGAAATAAGTTTCGGCCGCTTTAAATTTTGAAACAATTCACTGGTACTGTATAGTCATAATATTGGAGCGGAAAGTTAGCACGCGAGCAGGGCGATTCTGCTGTGGTTTCTGTAATGTAGAAGATATTACGGCAATGAGGCTCCCGCGTTCTGTTCTGGAAATCACAACTACATGTAGGATGAAATGTATTCTGCGTGCAGACGTCTCCTTTTCCAGGTTAGGTTAAATAAACCGTACCAACGGTTTGTTCAGGGGCACCCAACGACAATTTTCGGAAAATATCTGTTCGGAAGACGATTTGAGATCTAGAATTTTCGGAGCATTTGTTGTAAAATTTCTTGCTTGCCTGCCTCTCCTAGGATTTTCGAACATCTAAAAAATTGTATAATTTACCTATTTTTAACGGATTTTTACTCTAAAAAGGTCACCTAGAATTTTCAGGAGCCTTTTTTCTAGCTGGAATTTTCGAAAAGATGGGTTTTGATCCCTATAATTTTCGGATCACTAGACTTTCAGCTAGGAAATCCGAACAGATGAAAAATATTTAAGGGATAAAAATATGCCTATATCCACCGTTTAAATACTAAAATACGTTTAACAATGCTATTTTTAAGTGGTTTTGAACTATATTCTCGTTGGGTGCCCCTGTTTGTTTGACAAAGCTCCCGCGAGACGGTTTCTTGGTGATTTTATTATTTTTTCCGATCCATTTTTTTTTCAGCTCTATTTTCGCGGCTTTTGCGATACAAACTAAATTCATTTTTAGTTGTGATGGCATTACACTGCTTAATCATGACGGCTTTGGAAGAAACTGAATATATTGCGCTTCGCGATTTCGCAAAATCGCTGCGGGAATTAAAAAATATTTTCTTCCAAAAAAGCGTTTTCACGCTTCTTTCTCTAGTCAATTATCTCGTTTGTCTCGTTTAATTTTCTAAAGGTCCTTGAGAACAGAATAAGACAATATTTTATAACCTACAACCTAAAAACCTGATTTTTGACCAGATCGAAACGAAACTGACCTCTCAAATGCAAGAAGAAAAGCCTTTTATTTTTGCCGGCTTCGGCCTGTCGACGCGATCGTGTCTGTTTTGCTTTCATATGATGACATTTTCCTGACAGACGGGTGTCGGGAGAAACACCTCGCGCTGATCATACGTGACAAAATCCGCCGCGCCTAAGCTAATTAGGAAAAGTCTCCTCGAAAGCTCCATACAATTCCTTATAACAAAATTATAAGGAATTGTATGGAGCTCTCCGGGATACTTACAGTGCAAGCCCTGTGTGTCTTCTCATGAGGCTCCGCCTCGTCGGCACGACTGCCTATCACTGATTCAATAATGTTAGTGATTTTTAATGCTTTGGATCTTACACTGCCTGATCACCGCATGTTTTGGGCTGCCTGTACTCTGGCTTATTGTGGCTTCCTGCGAGCCTCTGAATTCACAGTCCCTAGTGCAAACAGCTTTTCGCCGTCGGACCATTTGACTCTTCACGATATTGCTTTAGACTCTCTGTCTTCGCCTGAGACCCTGCGTGTTCAGATTAAGGTTTCAAAGACTGATCCCTTCCGAAAGGGAACTTTTATTCATATTGGTCTTGGAAAGTATCCGTTGTGCGCTATTCGAGCCGCGGTGTCCTATCTTTCTGTACGTGGGGATAGCCCTGGCTCCCTTTTCCAGCTTCAGTCAGGTCAACCTCTGTCTCGTCAACTCCAGACCGCTTGGCTTCGCCAAATTGTGGCTTCAGCTGGTTTGCCCGGGAATTTTTCCAGCCATAGCTTTCGGATTGGCGCGGCAACAGTAGCAGCAAGGCGGGGAATTCCTGATCTTCTCATTCAAGCTCTGGGTCGCTGGACAAGTAATGCTTATCAACTGTACATTGGCACTTCCGCTGAGGTGTTAGCCGGCTTGTCTTCTCAGCTATCTGGTGGGTCTACTATTGCAGAGCACCATATCCAGCCAACTTGATCCCATTGGCCTTTTGTTCTGAGCCCGTTTTCTTCATTCTGCTTGCCCTCAGGCTTAGTTGAGGTATGCTTGTTCATCCTTCTCATCGAGGGTGACGGGCTGCTCGGGGTGTTGGGGGTTTTGGAGCTCCCACGGCTCCCATTCTCGCGGTCCCTCCGGCCTCCAAGCACTAGGGTCGGAGGTTTTTTTTGGGGTGGTTGGCGCTCGCTTGGTTGCCATGGTTACCTCCAAGGCAAGGCTCCCCTTTTGCGCTATAGGCCCTTCCACCTAGGCTCTTACCGATAGTGCTAGTAAAAAAAAGCATTAAATGCTTAAAGAAGTGCTTGTTTTTTGCCAAAAAAGTGCTAAAATAATGCTATTTTTTTTTAAAAAGTGCTCGTGGGTTACATAAAAATGCTCACTTTTTCCAGGAGCCCATCAAATGGAGCCTCCATCTCCATTAATTTCTTGAGTCAACTCTTTCCCCAGTAGATTTATAAATAGAACGGCTTGTTTCCCGCGAAAAATGACATATTTCTGTAAGACTCACGGTGAAAAAATAAAATTCTATGAAGTCGAACTCAGAAGCCCGTCCTTCGACCGTTTTCCTTTTTTACTTTACGTCCATTTTTACAATTTTACAGCCGCTGGGATCTGGGTATCATGAAGATAAAAGTTAATGAATCACCCGACTGAGACTGAGCATGAAGCGATGGGACAAAGGCAGCGAACTGAGGATCACGGAAAGGTTATCTTTGCGAGTATTTCTTTCTTTCTTTTTTTTTTGCCGCTATACATCCCACATTTAAGTATACACCTAGAAAAGAGTCAACGATTAAGCGTTCTGTGGACGATTTGGAACTTTTCAATGATCAGCGCCGAAAAAGTGCCAGGATCATTTGATTTTGTCATCACCGTGGAGTGGATTTCGCCAGTTATGCACCGCGTGCAAAAGCGATGACCTAAGTAGCAACTGACAAGGAATGCTTCAGTTCCGAAATTTGAGAAATTGCAGTCTCCCTTTACAACTGACTTGTATCACCAGGAGAGTTGCCTGATAAAACTGGCACTTGGAAAGTTGAACAGAAGACAACAGTTGCTCGACCGTGAAGCTAACTCAAAAGTAATTTGCTAACGGAGGAATTTGTGACATCGCGCTCTAGACCAAAGACCCACTTCTCTCAAGAAGAACAAAATGGATTGTATCTGCGCCAAAAGAATTGTGACTGACTAACAGGACAATTCTCAGCAGTTAATGTAGAAGTTTAAGTCGATTTAGGCTCAATTCCTTCCTTCGAATTCGCATCTGTAGATCATTTTTTTGCGAGAGAACAATGGCTGGGCCCGGCGTCACAAAACATAGCAGGGAATCATCACACTAGCTGACGGACAAAACAACCACAAGGACTACAAGTATTTATTCAGATAAACGCATTCCGGAAAAAAAAAAAACCTCGAAAAACTAGAAATTTGATTAATGTTGAGTCAGTTAGCCGCAATAGGAACCTTAAGGCTCAAAAATATTGGCTAAAGAAAACGAATCCTGTCATAACTACAAACTGCAGGTAGTAGTTAATCATTATGCACGTAACAGACCAGCTTCATGGCCTCTTAATGTGAGACAAGCAACCAAAATTAAGTTTACATAGTCAGAGTTTAAAGCTCTCCGCAGTATAATCTACCCGCTAGAAAGAAAAAAAAAGAAAATCTCTGAGGGATGAAAACGCTAAAGTCACGTTTCACTAGCTTATGACTGCGTTTGGCCTGTCAACACCGAATTTCCTGCTGTTTGATGAAGTACAAAAGCAGTGTCATTTCGTCGTTGTGATTGGCTCTTCCCACCGTCGGCGCGCGAAGTCTCCCCTGGGAACCGTTCTAATTATAAATCTACTCGGGAAAGGGTTGACTCCAAGGGCTTGTATGGGAGATGGAGGCTCCATTTGATGGGCTCCTGCTTTTTCCGATTTTTTTAAACATGGAATATTACATTTTTCAGATTTTCAGTTACATTTTTCAACAACAAAATGGCAGAGTACGATCTCGAGCTATCTCTGCCTTGGCTGGCTGACTTCCATTGCTCCTCGATGACAACGTGGATGACGCCATCTTGGAACGAGTGTGGACGGGGTTTCTAGAGGGCAACCGCTGACCTATCAAACCTATTCCCCAGGCCTCCTCGGCTCCTTTGACTAAAATGAGGGCAAAATGCGGCTTTGAACGACATAAATAAAGTCAGATAGTGCTTTTTAACACAAAATTATACAAATAATCAGTCGAAAATCCAAAATAATGCTAGCAGTGCTTTTTGGGATAAAATGTAAAAAAAATGCTCGCGAAGCCGAATAATGCCAAAAAAGTGCTAGCACTATCGGTAAGAGCCTACTTCCACCTTTAAGGCACCTGCTTCCAAGCTCATCTTGTCGATGAGTTTAAATGTGGCTAAATTGTAATTTAGACAAGCCTAACCTCGAGACAATGCTTGCAGGTCAGCGGTTGAGCCCCAGGCATGCAAGCCTGTGCGAGGTGGCCGTGCAGTCTTCAAGGGCTAACATGTGTTGGCATATTTCAGCTTTGCTTTGTGATCATTGCAGATCATTACTATCACTGATTGTGATAGCTGCCGGTTTTGCTCCCACTCTTCCCTCCCCCTGGAGAGGTAAGTATGGGTTGTGGTAAGTATTCCACTGAATTTTCTTCAGTGTGACGGTGCTGGGTGGTTGGCGCTCGCTTGTTTGCCATGGTTACCTCCAAGGCAAGGCTCCCCTTTTGCGCTATAGGCCTTTCTACCTTTAAGGCACCCGCTCCCAAGCTCATCTTGTCGATGAGTTTAATGGGAAAAAACCTATCGTTTCTCTAACCTACGAAAATGAAAGGATTTCAATAAAAAACAGCTTACCTTACTTGAAATGTGTGTTACGTTTCTCCTGTGTGGTACACGGGCCGATTTATGGCCTTCTTATGGGTTTTTATGTGAACGGTTTTCTCTCTATATAAAGGTTTACCAAGGTTAGGCACTCCAGCGAAGCGGCTCGACTGATCCACCGAAGGAAAATGGCCGTAAATTCGCTCCAACTGCTCCAATCGCCTCCAAATTCCGCCTAGGTAACACACGATAGTTCTCCTTTCCATTCGTTACCTTGCTTCAAGACGCCTTTCACCGAGAGCGAATCAAAGGTCGCCAATCTCTGCAAACCTTCCCGATTAAAGCCATCGACTGAGCCTCGGCCTGAACTCCGCGTTACCGTTGTTTTGTATTGATGTCAACGGGAGCAAAAGACTGTCTTCCACCCCGAGAGTGAGTAATTTGAGTCTCAGGCCGTGTCGCTATCTTTCAACGGTAACGCGGAGTTCAGGCCGAGGCTCAGTCAATAGCCTGCGTAGCTGGCGGTTTTGTGCAGTAGTCGAGTGAGATTTGACGGCGGAGCCGCGAGAAATACCGCCTACCAGAGAACCATGAGTTTTCGAATGCCGCCCACTTTTGTCACCTTAGCTGATCCCAGTTAAATCAGCCAATCAAAGAGAAACCTGCAATTTGAAACTTCCGCTTATTTTCGCGCGAGACAGTTTAGAAATAAGCGTTGACAGGCTAAACACGACTCCTAAGCTCGTGATAATGTGAAATGTGACCTTGTGAGTTTGCTTGAACAGAGGTTTTTTTTATTTTCTCGGCTCTCGCGCGAAGGTTACTTGACTTGCACTACACAGTGCATGTATCATTCTAAACTTTGACTGAGTAAATCTTTTTTTCCCACACTACGCTTAACATTAAAAGGTCATGAGGCTGGTTTGTTACATGCATACTGAGTAACCATTTCCTGTGGTTTATTCTTCTGTAGGTGTTCCTGATAGGATTTGATCTCAGATGCAGTTGTAAAGTGTTTTAATTTTCTTTGACCTTTGTTTCTTAGGGCTAAATAAAGACAATTCCATCGCTGTAAAGTTTAAAGACGCCATTTCGACAATTTGGTCATCAATTATGGTCTTTTTAAAGGAGAAACCACAATCACTTACGTCTTTTCCAGTTTGCCATCTGCTCCCATAATTGGGAAATATATGTGAAGGATCATCTAACATGACTGACATATGTATGGCCCTCGACAATCCGTTTCTCCGCACACTGGTGTGCGGATTATTCAGAATACCGGGGTTTTCTAGCAGGCGGTATTTCAACCGCCTCGTCCCTACTCCCTTTTTTTGGAACACGGCTCCGCCGCCAAAATTTTAATCTCGCACCCACACAATACCGCCAGCTACGCAGGCTACTCAGTCGATGGCTTCAATCTGGAAGGTTTGCAGAGATTGGCGACCTTTGATTCGCTCTCGGTGCAAAGGCGTCCTGAAGCAAGGTAACGAATGGAAAGGAGAACTATCGTGTGTTACCTAGGCGGAATTTGGAGGCGATTGGAGCAGTTGGAGCGAATTTACGGCCATTTTCCTTCGGTGGATCAGTCGAGCCGCTTCGCTGGAGTGCCCAACCTTGGTAAACCTTTATATAGAGAGAAAACCGTTTATATAAAAACCCATAAAACGGCCATAAATCGGCCCGTGGACCACAGGAGAGACGTAACACACTTTTTAAGTAAGGTAAGCTGTTTTTTTATTGAAATCCTATCATTTTCGTAGGTTAGAGTTCTAAACGATAGGTTTTTTCCCATACAAATCCTTATATTTTGAATGTTACGCAACAATCCCGATGCTCGCCGATGCTCATATTTCGAGCTTGGGCTACCTGTGGTGTCTGGCAAGGTTACCAATAGAAATCAAAGATTTGTGAACTCCTGTCTGGCAAACTCTCCAAGTGTTTATATATACACAGTTAAACGCACCTTATAACCTCATCTGCGCTTAACGAGTGTCTTTTGGTCCATGACTTTCAAAACAACTGCTCCACAGAATGTCACTGCGTGACGCAAAAGAATATCGAAGTATGACTGCACAATAAATGTCACAAAATCTACCTGAGCGTTCCGTTCGGGATTTTCTGTCTTTACGTCATCCTAACCATTTCGTACTTGCGGGAGCAAACAATAGAAATGTCATCCTTACCTACCGATTCCTCGCGGCCCCTGTTCAAGCAAATCGAGTTTTTTTCTATATCGACTGCATGACTGTATATTTCAACTGAAGTACTTTCCTTAATATACTTGCGAGTTACTAGAGTGCCTCCTTGGGATTTCGCCTTCTGGGCGAAATCCCTGCGGGGGCAACAATTTTAATTAACGCGCGCTAATTACTGTACTGTTAATTAATTAACCAACAGTAAAACGCGAGACGATAATGACAACCGCGTGACCCAACAGTGATATGCAAGACAAACACATAAAAATAAAGCTTGTGAAATTTACGGACAAAGCGCCGACACAAACATCGTAACTGATTCGTTTTGGCATCGTACAGTAACTTCAATTTCACTCTGCTTCGGAGCAGATTCAAGAACTGAACACTCCACAGATAAGTTTTATATCTCTCATCTAATTTCCACTTGCAGTTTACAAATAAGAGCGTGGGTTCCCTGTGCCCGGCGTGTTCAATCGAACGTTCGGTAATCGAAGCCAATCGTTCGAGTCTTCGATTAGGTTCGGAAATTGAACTTAATCCAACTCACCCCAAAATTTTGCCAATCGAATACAGTCAAACGCTCGATTGTTTAAAAACGATCGAACCTAACTATCGAACACTGCAACAATCGAACATAAACCAGTTTCATCTGGTTTCAAACAAAGCTTTGAGTTCAAATAAGTTATGTATCAATTGGCTTCAATTTCAAACACGAGTACGCAAAGATGTCACAGAGGACGGAATACGAGACAGTGTTCTTTGGCCGTCGATGTTGGATTTCTTTTTTCTTTTAATGAAGCATTGTAACGCCAAAAGTTAAGTTTGTATTGCGTCTGTTGTGCAAGAGCTTATTACAAACGCCGTTTGTAGTTTTAATAGGCATTTACTTTGAGGTAATGAGAACACTGGTAGTAGTGACTATTTTGTAAACGCTATACACTGTTGCGTGTGTTCAGCACCCAGTCGGTATTGTCCTGGGAAAGACATTTTACGTGGTATTACTGTGCCATTCATGTTTTCCAGTATTACTTGTTGTACTGCTAGCTGCTAGTCGCCCAGGTTTCAAATACTGCACATGGTTTATTTCATCCAAAATGTACAGAAATACAGAAGATAAAAATGCGAAATCTACGTAAAGATATCAACAGAACTATTATCAGTCAAGAAATGTTAAAACAAACCGTAAATAAGAACAATATTCACGTACCCGTTGGTGTCTCTCAAGTTTCGCAACTAGTAGTAATGATCTTACTAATCAACGATTGTTACGTCATGTCATTAGTCGTGATTATATCACCCATGAATTTCGTGTTATACCGAAACAGTTGTGAATTTATTGATTTTTAATAACTTTAACAATGGAAATTTAGTTAATTCCGGGTTAACTGAAATATTTTTGTTTTCAAACTGCCGCACATACATCCGCAGGCACGATTTTCTGAGGAAAGCGACGTTCAACGTCGCGATCTTCGCATATTTCTGAAGGGCGAGGCGCCAAGTCTATTGTTTTGAATCAAGGGTTATATTACATTAAGAGACCCTGAACCTATCTTAAAGCTGTCAACAATGTTCGTTTTATTGAGCAATCTTTCATCTTTGACACTTAATCCCGTTTATCTTAAGTGGACACCCAACGTAGTTGCTATTCACGTGCACTGTCGAAAGCATCATATCAAATAGACTTCAAAAATTCTGCATTGGAGCTTCACTCTTCGTCTTTAATTTTAGCCGACCCACTCAATAAATAATAAATAAGAAAAATACAACGGAAAAATCATTACAACTGAGAACTTGATGAATAAACAATGAAAACAACAACTCACTAATCTCTCAGGGAGATCACCCGCCCAAGCGGATACTCGCGAGGTTTGTTCGGTTTCAACATAGACGGAGGAAATTTTTACATCCAGTACATCGCTAGTATAAATCTGGCCTAATTGTCACATTTGATTCGAAGAGAGATCTTTACGCAAAAAAAAAACTATCACAGTTCACAAATGATTTAGACATTATCTTAATATTTTACCTTAAACTGTCGAAATTAACGTAATTCGGCCCGCGGACAAAACTAGCTTTTTTCCGGTTTCCGGTGTACATCAAACAGAGGCATCACGCGCAATATTATCCAGAGTGAGAGCCATAGATCAGAAAAAAAATTACAATTACTAAATTAATTTAACTTTTAAAACCAACACTACTTGTCATAAGATTGGGCACACCGCATAAGAGCTAAAGACTTAAAAGGGAGAGAAAATAAAAATCTACTGAATTATATACACTAACGATATGTACAAAAACAACAACTCTGTAACGACTAGCTAAAACACGATCGATTCAAGCTGTGACTTACTTTATACTTTATCACCGCTTAAGTATAGGCGCGCTGCCTGTAAGCCATTAGGAAGAGGAGAGAAAAATCTACCGAATTATCCAAACTAAAGCAATGTAAAAAAACTGCATTTACTAGCTAAAACACGATCGATTTTAGCTATGTACTATTCACTTTAAAAACATCTTCCTTCACCTCTTAAACTTGGGCGCGCCGCCTGTAAGCCAAGACGGAGAGGAGAGAAAAATTTACTGAATTACCCAAACTAACAGCGCATGAAAACTGCAATTGGCTAGCTAGCTAAAACATGACGATTCAATCTACGAGTTTTTTACCTTAAAAAAATCTCTCTTCACCTCTTAAATTTGGGCGCGCCGCCTGTAAGCCAAGAGGGAGAGGAGAGAAAAATTTACTGAATTATCCAAACTAACAGCGCATCAAAACTGCAATAAAACATGACGATTCAATATACGAGTTTTTTTCTTAAAAAAATCTCTGTTCACCTCTTAAACTTGGGCGCGCCGCCTGTAAGCCAAGAGGGAGAGGAGAGAAAAATTTACTGAATTATCCAAACTAACAGCGCATGAAAACTGCAATTGGCTAGCTAGCTAACACATGACGATTCAATCTACGAGTTTTTTACCTTAAAAAAATCTCTCTTCACCTCTTAAACTTGGGCGCGCCGCCTGTAAGCCAAGAGGGAGAGGAGAAAATAATCTACTGAATCATCCAAACTAACACAGCGTATGAAAACTGCAATTGGCTAGCTCGTAAAACATGGTCTATTCAATCTGTCCTCACAAAATGCGTTCCTATAATCCATTCTTCGAAATTTGGACCTGTAAATCACTATCGGTGAAAATTTAACATACTGCAGAAAATACTAAACGAGCTGGGCCCAGCGTGACAAAAATTGAAGGAAACCATCACATTCACGGACAAAAGTATATCGCCCTTAGCTATTCAGATCCAGGAGGCACTTTGGAGAAGAATAAACAACCTAAAACTCTTATTTAGCTGCAAAGGAAGAGATTTACGTTTCAAAAGAGGTCGAAGAAAGTGCTTCTGCATCAGAGGGCAAATCATGCCGACCAGAAACAATAACATATTACCGCAGAACATCAATATGCGTGTCATGACCTCTCAGTATGAAACAAGCGGCAAAATTCACATTTACTCATTCAAAGAGTAGAACCCAGAATATAATATACCCACCAGAGAAAACAACTGGAACAAGCAGCATTTTGGCACGAGGTAAAAGTCGTGTGTTGCCTACCAGCGCCCTTTTTACACTCTGTTAGATGGTTCGAGCATTTTGGCGGGATCACGGCTCTTTTGGCGCGTTTTCTAAATGTCCTTTGAATTATAATATTTGCGCGTTATTATATAGTAATCGAGGATATACACAATATCAATGGCAAGTAAATTTTTTCCTCAGTTTGATTTTTCCTGGAACCACAATTTCTGTGTCGTCAAACCGGCTTCAAAGATGTGCTCGAACTCCACATACGAGAGCCATAACAATAATAAAGTTCTCTCTTACCTTATATCGGCGAACTCAGTTTCTGTTCTTCGGACATATTGCCAAATAACATCCAGAACTCTTTCTCACGTTGATCGTTTGAAACCATTTCGGCAACAATATGTAACTTACCAGGTAACATACTGAATATTTCTTTGGAGGGTTCCAATTCGACCTTCATGAAGCGCCAGATTTTGCCTTTCGCTTAAGTAACGAAAAAAATATTCCTTTTTTTTCCAAGGCTTTGCAACAAGACCATTTTTAACACCAACCATGAATTCAAGTATTGCTATTAAGCGATTTTGACGAGAACCATAGCTGAGTTAAAATATCTCGCTCCGATGGCGCGCAGAAGACATGTTCATGCACGAAAATCGACCTTGCGGCTCGTAATGATCTTTCCGATTCAATTAGAACTAGCTGCGTTTTGTCTTTCTGCCGAACAAAATCGAACTCACCGAAAAGTTCCAGTTCGATTATGTTCGATTACAGAAACAATCGAATAACAATCCGACGGATTGGGTTCGATTGATTTTTGGTTCGGTTTCGTTCGATTGACTACGCCAGGCCTATGGTATTGTTAATTCAGGCACAGGGGGCTCACACAATCAGTGTGTATAACCGGTTGTTATTTTATGGTAAATGTACTGGATTTACTGCCTCACTCATAGCGATATATCGCTACAAGTAGTATAGGGCGCACCGGTTACTCCTCTTTTTTGGGGGGGAATCGCATTAAGGTGGGAGATCAAGCTTGGAGATCTCGCGTGTAAGTTGTGCGCGTCAAGTCAGGAAACAAGCCACGATTAAATTCGACCAATGGTTTACTTACAAACTAATTTCCTTACACGACTTAAATGCGAGTTCTCCGCGCGCGCCCAGGGAAAAAACACAGGCTAAAAAGGTGCCCTTTCTGCCCTTTCTGCCCGATCTGCCCTTGAAAATCAACAATAAATTCTAAATTTTTCGTTCTATTTCCGATAACTCGTGGACTTGAGTTAAATGATTTGCTAATCGAACGAAAAATTTAGAATTTATTGTTTATTTTCAAGGGGCAGATCGGGCAGAAAGGGCAGAAAGGGCACCTTTTTAGCCTGTATTGATAACTAACATAATCCTCCTCCTCCTCCTTTCTATTGTTTTCTCTCGAAAAGGCCAAAGAGGCCAAAATAAAACATCGACCCCACATCGACCCTACATCGACCCCACATCGACCCTACATCGACCCTACATCGACCCTATCAAAACAATAGAAATGAGGAGGAGGTGGAGGAGGAGGGAAAATAATAGCGGAGCTCTGGCGCGCAAAGCGCGCCTGCGGAGCACCATGGGTAAGTAAATCTACCCATCCGAGAAAATTTGGTAATTACGTGACCGTACACCGCCCGCAGCCCGCCCGTCCGTCCGCACCACAGGAAAACCAATGTTCAATCTCACACTTTCTGGCTAGTTTGGCAGCACAGGAAGACTGTTATTGCACACATATTGTACATCAATGTTCTGATCAATTGACAGCTGTCAAAACAGGGTATCCGCTGACCAGTATCACCTGACCGTATCGCGGGCTCAGGTGTCGACCCATCGAGGTCGAGTTATCCGCTGACAAGTTTCTAGTTTTCAAATGATCGCAGGCTCAAGTTTATTTTTTTTAATTCATAAGAAATATGTTGTGTTTTATATGTGTCGCACAATTAATATTTTGATTTCAAACTGACCTCGGAAGCTAAAATTCAGCCAGTTTTTACAGGCAGGGAAGACATGCCAGTTGCTTTTGACTTTTCTCACCAAGATCACGCGTTGGTCACGCTCTACGTCCAATTTTGATGCTCTGATTAGTCAAAATTTGACAGGTGAGTTCATACGGAATATTTATGCAGCATCTTGAAACTTGTTTACTTTGACAGCTGAAGCTGACAGAGTTTTGTGTCCACTTGTGATGTTTTTAACTGTCTTTCTCCGCTGAATGTACAAAATGAAATTCTGCTGCTATCAAGAGTCTTCTGTTATTCATAGCTAGTTTGTTTATTGGGTTTTTGGTTGAGAAATACGTCGCTTGTCAAAGTCGGAAATCCAATTTCGGATGGCATCGTTTTCGTTTTTCACCTTGCTTGATGCGTAAGAGGGTTGAAAACTCTGAAGCGATCCTGGCCTTACTTGATAGTTTTCAGAGCATCTCGAATGGTAAGCCTGAGTAATTATTGTATTTGATGTTTGTTTTTTATATTTAATTTAATGAAGTCGGGCGTAGTTTATACGGCTATTTAGTTTATGCACGTTTGTAAGATTTGAGACAATGATCGATCTGACCGAGTATCAGGTTTGATTATAAGCTTATAGAACTTTAAAAAGCCTTTAGACATTTTCTCACTGCAAATACAAAGAAAATGTTCCAAAGAATATTTAGTTATAATTCTGGCTGTGAAAGAAAGCTTTGAGCGATTTTCTTGCCTCGCGTTCATCTTTGAAAAAAGCAAACGCCGGGAAGCCGGCTTAAAACATAAACAAGAATGTTCAGAGATACTTTTTACTTGTCTTTGTGAATGAAAATTATTGTCTCTGTATATTTTTCACCGAATTATTATCCTTATATTGATTGTTAGTAGTCTCTTTTGCCATTTTAATCGCTGTGCCGTTTGTTTTCAGTCGCTCACGAACATCGCTTGCAGGAGTAGTCAAAATGCCGCGTGTATCAAACGCTTTTGAAGATTACACATAGTTATAAAACCGTTAAATAAAGAAATAAACATAATAAATTTTTTATCATGTTAAAGCGTATAACTCTATTAATCTTGATTTAAACAGTCGACTTTGGCGCTTGTCAAAAGTGAGAAACGGCAAGCCGTATAGGTGATTTTAGAAATTTTTTTAACGGTTTCGGTAAAAGCCCACGCGTGCTTTGGTAGACCTGAATGTTGAATGAGTACAATTTGTATTGCAAAATTGTGATTTGTCCGAGGTCTGTATAATAAAAACAGTGCCTCATGGTACTGTTTCACCTCAGATGATGTATAAAAAGTATAAAAGGTTGGTTTACACGTCCCCAGACTTGTTAGCAAGATTTTGTAAAATAAATTGTAAACTTGTCGAACGCAAAAAATTGGGCCTGATTTGTTTTCCGAGAATTTGTTTTCCAGGCCTAATCCATGAGAGGACACAGAGGCTTTTTACTGGAAGTACAATCTCACGCAGGGATGTTTTCTCCGCTGGCAGCTAATCCGACTTAATCCCATTTAATATGTCGCGCTCCTCGAAAGTGCGAAAATTTTCTTGTCGTGTATTAGATTTCAGATACATTTTCTTAATCTTCATTTCGCGCCAGAATAAATTAGTTTGCGCGCAAAGCGCTCCTAAAAAAATCACAAGGTTTGTCCCACTTCGAGTCCACCTTCTGGAGATACGCCGGCTTGGTAGCTAGAATACATTGCCGCGGCGAAGATCTGGCATTTTTTCCTCCTCGTCGTATTTTCTCCACGACAAATGTTTATATTTGGGTGAGAATGCAGCGCATATCGGTGGATTTTACTTCATGCGGCTTGCTACTTCTGAAAGAAGAGTGCCGGATTTCATCGTTTTGTCCATGTTTACTAGTGTTGGCGAATGTAAGGTAAATGAACCGACAACTGTAAGGTAAGAATTGAAGTTTTAAATTTGTTACTCGGCGAAAAATCGTGGAATTGGAATTCGTGAAACCCGTGGGTATTACCTCTGTTACCTAATGTCATGCGATGACTCCTCGCTTTTTCGATGCGTAACACGGATACAAGAGATAAATTTCTTTCGCAAAGTGAAGTATAATTTACTTTACGAGACCATTTGACGAATATTTCTGGTTATATGCTTTATTTATATTTGCTTGGCTTATTCAGGCTACATGCCAGGAGTTTGATGACAATGTTTGTGTGCTATAATTATGCTGATAAGTTGTTGCACCTTTATATTGAAACTCATGTAAACCAAATGTTTCTAACCTCTAGCAAAACACTCTTCTATTGTGGAGGAACTTTTAACGTCTTTCGGGGCCCAATATGGTGTCAAATCTTTAGGGGGAACAAAGCTTGATTTTTAGCGCAGTGTAACCCAGTGATTCTTTAGGTAGAGCTAACAAACATAGGCTGCACTTTAGGTGGCACACCCATGGGTGCAGTGTAACCCAGTGATTCTTTAGGTAGAGCTAACAAACATAGGCTGCACTTTAGGTGGCACACCCATGGGTGCAGTGTAACTCAGTGATTCTTTAGGTAGAGCTAACAAACATAGGCTGCACTTTAGGTGGCACACCCATGGGTGCAGTGTAACCCAGTGATTCTTTAGGCAGAGCTAATAAACATAGGCTGCACTTTAGGTGGCACACCCATGGGTGCAGTGTAACCCAGTGATTCTTTAGGTAGAGCTAACAAACATAGGCTGCACTTTAGGTGGCACACCCATGGGTGCAGTGTAACCCAGTGATTCTTTAGGTAGAGCTAACAAACATAGGCTGCACTTTAGGTGGCACACCCATGGGTGCAGTGTAACCCAGTGATTCTTTAGGTAGAGCTAACAAACATAGGCTGCACTTTAGGTGGCACACCCATGGGTGCAGTGTAACCCAGTGATTATTTTAGGTAGAGCTTACAAACATAAACTATACAGGTGTACATCAGATGGCAACAAGTTTTCCAGTTAAAACTTTGTCATAAAGTGCTACACCGTGGCACTTAGACAATTTCTTTATCGCGCGCTTGATACATTGTTTTGACGCACAATTGATAGTCAGGAGAAGTCGTATTGTCTAAAATCATAGCAAAAGACAAATTTACACACATCACAGAGGTAAGGTAAGGTAATACACGGTATTTCCCTTGGGTATATTTACATTCAAGTAAAGAAATATAACCAGATAAAAACTAAAATAATAACGATATAACAGTAAAAAACCTGCTTCACATTTTTACATATATCTAAATTAAGGTTTTTTAATTTTCCTTTAAAAAAATTATTGCCGCACCTTCAGAGACAAGCTGTTCTACAACACTCTTCCGTTATATGAAAGGCTTCTCTTTTAAAATTCAGTGCGGGGTTGTGGAACAGCGAGCTTGTTTGTATTTATGCATTTTCTGTTAGGTTATAAGCGATTAAATCGCATGCAGCGACGAACAAAACGCGAAGCCGTCAGATATTCTAGAACCGTGTTATTTACAGTGCTGTGCATTATTATTGCTTAACTAGCTAACTACGCGCTGATGGAAATAAATTACAATTCACTGGTACCGTATAGTCATAATTGGAACGGAAAGTTAGCACGCGAGCAGGGCGATTTTGCTGTAGTTTCTGCAATGTAGAAGATATTACGGCAATGAGGCTTCCGAAGTCCATTCCCGAAATCACAACTACATGTAGTATGAAATGAATTCTGCGTGCAGACGTCTTCTTTTCCAGGTTAGGTTAAATAAACCAACGGTTTGTTTGACAAAGCTCCCGCGAGACGGTTTTTTGGTGATTTTATTAATTTTTCCGATCCATTTTTTGTTTCATCTCTATTTTCGCGGCTTTTGCGATACAAACTAAATTCATTTTTAGTTGTGATGGCATTACACTGCTTACTCATGACGGCTTTGGAAGAAACTGAATATATTGCGCTTCGCGATTTCGCAAAATTGCTGCGAGAATTAAAATATATTTTATTCCAGAAAAGCGTTTTCACGCTTCTTTCTCTAGTCAATTATCTCGTTTTCTAAAGGTCCTTGAGAACTGAACAAGACAATATTTTATTACCTACAACCTACAAACCTGATTTTTTTTGACCACATCGAAACAAAACTGGAAGAAGAAAAGCCTTTTATTTTTGCCGGCTTCGGCCTGCCGACGCGATCGTGTCTGGTTTGCTTTCATATGATGACATTTTCCTGACAGAAGGGTGTCGGGAAAAACACCTCGCGCTGATCATACGTGACAAAATCCGCCGCGCCTAAGCTAATGAAGAAAAGTCTCCTGGAAGGCTCCATACAATTCCTTATAACAAAATTATAAGGAATTGTATGGAGCCTTCCGGGATACTTACAGTGCAAGCCCTTTGTGTCCCCTCATGACAGTGATCAAGAGCCATTATGGCTCTTGAATGTGATCGAAGATGATTGCTATTTTTTGGGTGTACATATAAGGCTATCAACTCGATGTAAGATTAAGTTCACTCTTAGCTTGGACTGTTTGCAAATTATTTTTCTCTAAAATCACTTAGCCTATCCGTCAAAAGTCACATGAATGTGCTCTAAAGTTAACTGATTTGTAAAATACAATTGCAAGTTTATTGTTTGATTTGAATTATAAATTCGAGTTAATAGGAGCTTCGCTTTTAGCCCTGGCTAAATCTATATATTAAAATTGTGGAGGAGGGAATAATAACATTGAGAAGGGAAAATAACGAAATTGAGGAGGAGGGAATAAAAAAAATGAGGAGGGAAACGTGGTAAACAAAGACAGCTTGCTTTCTTTGACTATTTTAATAGATTTCTTTCAAATTGCTGTGTATTTGACTCTTTTTGTTTTAAACGGTATCTCGTGTCTGATTTTATTGCTAGCAATTATTAGTCGCGTGTTTAATCAATTGATCCTTGTTAAGTTATTTGTTTTATAATAATACGTCAATATGGTCCCTTGAGGTTTTTCCTGTAGAGCTAATTTGTATTCAACTTTGGGCTTGTGAACTTGCATAATTACCTAACTAATGACGCGTGAAACGTTGAGACTTCAATAGTTTTTCATTTCCTCGAGATAGAAAGGAGAAAACAGTTCTGTAATAGTCAGACAAACTTGAAATAAAGCGTTTTCAGCTCCCCTTTGTGTATGTCTTGTTTATATATATCCGAGTTTTAGCGCTAAATAAGATATAGGAAGCTGTTTCTCGCGTTGCTAGGTGATTGCTCTTATTTTCCTTTTAATTAATTTACTTACCGGGCAAGTCTAGGCAAGCCTATTGTTCCTATTGTAGTAGAGAAACACTCATTAGTAAACCTATACGGAATTAGTATGCAGGGCGACACTTAATTAGTATGCAGGAAATCCAAATTAGTATGCGGGAAGGCAGTGAGCAGGCTTTTATGCCGTTCAAACAATAAAAATACGGCAACCAACCAGAAGGCTTCGTCAAACGAGACAGCCAATGAGCGTCTTTCTAATTCCGGTCAACCAATCAAAACAACTATGACATCATAGTACCCCGGAATACATATGACATCATCTTCCGAAAATAACTAAAACCTGTCAAACCGGTTATACCAACCATGACATCATCCATCTAAAAATAGCACATGGCGTCATTGATAAACCCGTCAAACTGGATATACTTAATGAGATTCCTGCGCATTTTATTCATGAGATCAAGACAATAGCCTATGACGTCAGCGACGTTAATTTATTCCCCCCCCCCACCTTAATGAGATTCCCCCCCAAAAAAGAGGAGTAACCGGTGCGCCCTATACTACTGCTACATCTTAATATAAATCAATGTTAAATAGACGTGGAATTACCTTACCAACAACTGCCTATTATAAAAATATAAATAGGAATTCGCTTTGGGAACCTTCACATACGCAACTAGCAAGGCAGTTCTTAGCCAAGGAAGATGTGTGACGGATCAGCCAGTGTTTTGCAAGGAAACCAACGCTTTACATACCTTTTTTGATCCCGGACTGAACTGCTTGTTTTACGTCATCGACGTTTGCTTTTACTTTCGCTAACTCACTTGTTGCAATTTTCACCTCTGATTCGACATTTTCCAATTTTGTCTCGACTTCTGCTGCTGCCGTTTTCACTTCTTCTACTTTCGTCTGTACATCTGTTACTGTCGTTTGTATGTCTGACCTGACTTCTTCCACTTTTGTCTGCACATCTGTTACTGCTGTTTTGACGTCTGACCTGACTTCTTCCACTTTCGTTTGTACATCTGTTACTGATATTTTTACGTCTGATCGTACTGTTTCAATTTGACTCTCGATTTGGTTGAGGTGATCATTGATTTGCTTAAACGTGATGTCAACATCTTTTTCTTTCTTCAACTCTCCTTCTAACTTCTGAGCCCTGGCAGTGGGAAAGTCTTCTTCTTCAAGCTTCCCGATCTCATCAATCCTGGTTGTGTCTTGTTTGAGTGCAGCTAACGCCTCTCTTGCTAATTTTATATAATAATCAAAAGTTGTCTTGTCAATCTTTTGGGTGCTTGTCTGGTGACACAGTGCGTTTCTTAGGAGACGAAGCTGATCTAACGCTAACGCAAACGTCTCGGCTTCGTTTCCAGGAATTAAAAGGACAGGGTGAAATGTTCCACTTAGCAAGTGACGGGGCTTCACGTACAATTTGTTCAAAGTTGAAAGGCCTCCACTTCCGTCCGGAATGGCAAAGCTCTGAGCATAGAGAGTGGCTTCAAACAGCGCTGTGCAGTCCCACTCATGATATGATTTACCGGTTGGAACATATTTTGTCCTTCCACCCTCTTTACTGAGAAACATGTTGCGAACCAGAGGTGAGTCGTCCCATTTTTGAAAGCCTGGTGTAGGAGCGACTTGATTGTCCCACATGTGAACAAAAACATGGCGGAGGGCGATTGGAAATTCATCAAGTACGACAGAGGAAAACTTAAAAAAGTTTAGTTGCTCCAACGAAAATGTAGCCATTGCGAGGATAATAACCTTTTAAAAATACAGTATCGTACGGTATGTTAGAAAGTAGGATACCAAACTGTCGTCGAACAATCAGCCATTGTAAAGGGAGATAATCTGCAAAGATAAAGACAATAATATAAAAACTTTGAAATGTACGTAAAGTAATTTTATAAATAAATTTGTTTTTTAGCGAAAGTTAACATAGATCAGTTTATCGCAATCTTTCATGACAAGTACTGAATACAGAGATTGGATTCTTACGCATAATGCACCCAACATTAGCCCTGATCCCCTGGCGGCGGATCCTAGGCAAGAAAGCAGACAAAAACACACAGACACAGAGGAAATCCCCTCTCCGAGAGCGTTAGAATACTTAACAACGGTAACGTGATACCACAGTGAGATTGCAAGGACAACATAAAGATGAACCAGCCCACCTCACTTGTAAAAAAGCTTTAATTACCTTTAATTACCGATGCCTTGAAAGATACTTGTCTTTCAACTAATTTAGGCTTAACTGTCTGTTTTTTTTAATTTTATAGTATTGTTGGTTTTCACATGACGTCACTAAAATTCAAACTACAAAACTATCCATCCCACTGACATTTTACTTTCATGGTTTATTAGAGCAGATGAAAACTAATTTTCAAACCAATTTTTGCTTCAAAAGGTTTCGTGGTTTTGTAATAGAGTACGCTTGAATTTCTAAGCTTTTGCGTGACGCAGCATTTAGATGACGGCCGAGAGAGCTGTCATTTAGGTTAAAAAAGTGACTTTTTTCGAGGAATTTTGCTATCTAAACAGTTTAAGTATTAGAAAAAGTATTACTTTAATGTTTACGATTTCCTCTAGGAGTAAATTCACGCTTTTGTAGCAAAACTCGGTAACAGATGTTTCTGTTGGTTTCCGTCCGCCATGTTGGAGCTCATCCGGATGAGCTCCAGCATGGCGTCTCCATGCAAAGCTCTACAATTTTGGGTAAAACATTTCCTCGGATATCTCGTATACGAATTATTCCTTCGACCCAAATCTTGGCGAGGGTCTTTGTACATTTACCTCCTTTCATTTCCCAGATTCTGGACTTTATCTATCGAATGGTTTTGATTTTTATTTTGATCTATTTTGAATGGCGTGACACTGAAAACCAGCAATTGTAAGGAAAGTTATAATGAATATTTCTATTGTTGAGAAGTCAAAAAATGAAAATAATGCTCAAAAGGATTAACGTGGATTATTGTTCGTACCTCTGGAAAAATGTTTTACATTTGAAGAGATTAAAGAAAACAACCACAACAAAAAACAAACCAAAAATTGTACAAAACACAATGACCAATTCTTGTCCACAGTCAAAAGATGACTGAAGATTTATGGCGCTGTTGCTGACTGGAGGAAGAACGTTTAAGAAAGACCAAGTAGAAAGAGTAGGGAAACATGAGAAGCCGGAAGAGGAGACAAGTTAGAGATGAATGGAGTAGGATGAAGTGTTCTAGAAGCAATAACACTGAGCGCTCAGAGCAGGTGGAATGAGTACTGTATCCTTTATAAATGGTGATTCATTATCAGCCCCAGAACTCCAATCAATTTCACAATTCGTGAAAACATTGTCCGTCGTGTTTCTCCAGTGCAAAGTTGACTCCCTAGGGGCACCCAACGACCGTTTCCTCCTAAATGCACTGAAAAAACTTTTTAGGCTATTCAGAGTACTTTTAGACTTTTAAAAATACATTCTAATCGGCGCTATAAAATTTATATCTGTTCGGTCATCCTAGGGCAACTTGAGTCTTTTCGAAATTACCAGGGCTTCAGTATTATTTTCCCGAAAATTTAAGATCCAATTTAAAGTTTTACGAAAGTGAGAATTTTTCAGATCCCTCTTTCCATCGCTTTTCAAATCCGAAAATTTTAGGTTTCCTTTCTCTGCGAAAAATAGCTTAATCTGGGGGAGAAAAATGCGAAAAATTAGACTTGAGAAAATCGTTTTCACTGTCACGCAACAAAATAATAAATTGGAAACCGTCCCGTGGAAGAAGCCAAGAAAATGAAATGTTATAAAAGACTACTTTTTAAACAATTTGTCCAAGTCTCAGGTCTTTTTGGCCCACAGTTTCTGAGTTATTTGCCGAAACGTTTCACGCACCTTTGTAGAGCTTTGTATGGAGACGCAATAAATATGGCCGCCGGAAATCAAATCATCAACATCTGGAGTTTACTTTTTCTATAAAAGCTCTTTATTTTCACTCGAGGACTAGCATACGTGCACATAAACATATCTTCTAATAGCTGAAATGGTTATACTGCTGAAAATCAAGACCGCTGTATTTTCGAAATGAAACATGCTACGGGAATGGAAACTTGTACAAAGATTTACTTTTTGTTTATCTTTAACCTAGTGTAAATAAGAATTCGTATAACCTCGCTATTTTGACTTTACAATTTGATGACGTCACTGTGAAAACCATCTATAGATAAGCTTCGAAAATTGTACATGAACGGAACGGTCATCTAGAAATTCTTAGCCATCCCCGAGGTATAGAAAATTCTAGGCAGTTTTTGCTTCTCCAAACAGACATTTTACAGAAAGCTGTCGTTGGTTGCCCCTGTCCCTTGCACGAGAAAATAAGACTTGTATTTAATTGTCAAGGAACATTAATTGCATGGGATGGAGATCATGGAGAAAAGATACAAGGCGCCACGTAGGAGTTCGCTTGTGTTTTCGTGACGTCTCTTTTTTAAGGGGCAGTTTTCGAAGAGAGAAGGTTCCCTTCTTCCCCCGCGACCGTCCTACCCGTCTTCGCTGAGTGAGTCTGACGCTTATAAGCATGCAAATAACAGAACGCTTTAAGCCTCTCTCTCTTGATTTTGGTTTTGCATATGGTGACCGGTCGTTTTCATGTGAAGCAGTTAACAATAATAATAATAATAATAATAATAATAATAATAATAATAATAATAATAATAATAATAATAATAAATAATAATAATAATAAGATAACAAGATAACAAGATAACAAGATCTGCAATGATGTCGAAATCGAACCACGCCTTCAACCCCTGGACAACGAGCGATTTCATTTGAAGAGCGCTGTTACAAGTTCTGAGGCAAGGTTGGACATCAAAGCGGGAGGTTTCTGGGCAAGAGGAGTTACGGCATTTTTTGATGTTAGAGTTACGCACGTCAACTCCAAGTGTTACCAGAGCAAGCCAACATCGGAAGTGTTCAAAGAGCAAGAAGAAGAGAAGAAGCGCAAGTACCAGCAGCGGGTGTTAGATGTAGAAATGGGTTCGTTTACGCCTTTAGTGTTTGGAACCAATGGCGGAATGGGAAACGAGTGTCAGCGGTTCTTAAAGCATCTCGCAGACAAGATAGCTTAGAAAGACACCGAGCCTTATCATGTTGTAATCACTTGGCTCAGGACACAGATCTCGTTTGAACTCTTAAGATCGGTACATGCATGCGTCAGAGGTTCGCGAACGCCGTTTCGTAGCAAGATAGAGCAATCATTAGACTGTAAAATAAATGTCGCTAGTGCGGATATCTGAAATACGTGTCTATATGCTTTTACTTAGGGCTTTTTATGGACACTGGTTTAGCCGTCATTAGTATAATTCGATTGTATGATCTTAATATTTCTGCATAATGGCATTCTTTATTTTATAGAATTTTGAACTTTTATTATTAACTATATCTATTTCCTCTTCTTTTGTGGCCGAGGGGTTTCTTTTGTAATGGATGGAATTGTAGATAGTGTTTTGATGAATTAATTAGATTTTTTGTAACAGCAGGTTCATTGTAAATAGGATTTTAATTGAGTTTTTGTAATAAAGATTTTAATTTATAATAATAATAATAATAATAATAATAATAATAATGATGATGATGATGATAACATATTTAACCAAGGTAAACCCGTCAGCTGAAGCTGTTATAAATGGGTGCCCTGGGCAACTAAAAAATTAACAGTTAAAGGGAAAATAACTATAACAGAACAACTATCAGAAAAATGTAAAAACTGATGTACAATGTCGATGGATAAAAACTAAGAATTATATATCTACGTAAATTGAGATGCCAAAAAAACTCCAAAATATTTACAAGAACTCTAAAAAATAATATCATTAAGAAGTGTTTTAAAAATCACTATGGAGTCAACTTCCTTCAGATGGGGTCGCAAATCATTAAAAGCCTGGGCTCCAGTATAAAACTAAGCTGTTCCGTGTATAGATGGTTTTCACAGTGACGTCATCAAATGTAAAGTCAAAATAGCGAGGTTTTACGAATTCTTATTTACACTAGGTTGAAGGTAAACAAAAAGTTAATCTTTGTACACGTTTTCAGTCCCATGGCATGTTTCATTTCGAAAATACAGCAATTTGAACTTCCGAGTTTTCATAGTGCGTGACACCAAAATAGGAATGCTGTCTCGTTGAAAAAAAGTCTCTCCTCTTGATTTTCAGCAGTATAACCATTTCAAGTCTTAGAAGATATGTTTATGCGCACGTAGGCTAGCTCCGAGTGAAAAGAAGGAGCTTTTATAGAACAAGTGAACTCCAGATGTTTTTGTTGATCTGTGCACCAATATGGCGTCTCCATCCAAAGCTCTACAAAGATGTGTGAAACGCTTCGGCAAATAACTCAGAAACTGTGGGCCAAAAAGACCTGAGACTTGGACAAATTGTTTAAATATTAGTCTTTTATAACATATCATTTTCTTGGCTTCTTTCACTGGACGGTTTTCAATTTATTTTTTTGTTGCGTGACAGTGAAAACAATCTATAAATAAAGATTTACATACAGTAGACCCTCGATAACTCGAACTCGGACAACTAGTGCTCGTCGAGAACTCGAACTAAATTTCCTTTCGTTGATCAAAATTTCACTGAAATTTTACCCCGATAACTCGAATTCCCCGCTAACTCGAACTGTTTTTCGTTTCCCTGTAGAGTTCGAGTTACCGGGTTCTTCCTGTTCGTACGTACGAAGCAAAATTTACGCATTCGCAAAAATGCATAAATTAGTTAATGACGTCACCAGACGCAATTAAACGCTCGGAATTCGAACGTCTCTCTTCCCCGCGACCCCCACGAGTTAGGAAGTAGAGACGTATGACATTTCAGACTACCAAATAACTCGCACGAAGACATGCAGCCGATGAAGTACTTGACCTCTGTTATTTGAAACTAATCGTCTGTAAAGAATCATATGAGATATTCTACTTAGTAAATATCTTCAAAAAGAGGCGTAACGGTGTGTAGACCTTTACTTGGCGGCCAATCGACAAAGAAGCTACAATCTTTCCCTTTGAAACCCGACCTATCCAATCGAACAGTTCGGCAATCGAACCCAATCGAACACCAATCGTTCGATTGCTGAACTCAATCGAACATAATCGAATTCACAATAAAATTTTGCCAATCGAACACAATCGAACGTTCGATTACCCCACAACTGGCCCACGGAATAAATTTCGCCGGGCGTGATTCTAAGATCAACACAACCTGGCAAACAGCATTCTTACCGGACACTCGCGAACAGTTACAAGTTACAAGTTACAGTTACAAGTTTCTTGCCTACTACGTTGATTTTGATCTTAAGAAAAAAATTGTTTTACTAATTGTTTTGTTATTTTTAGCATCTATGTTGACAAAATTATCTTCTACCGACATTATTGCTGTTACGCTGACGACTGCTCTCCCCGTCTCCACGTCACTCTTGGCCACTCTGGAGAACCTGGAGAGAGTAATGGCTGCAGCGAGGTCCCTTCTGCTTATTATAATACTAATTTTAAACACAACTGCCTGTGTTGCTGTTGTTGAAATGGTGCGATTTTTCTCTGTTGAGAAGCATTTCCTTTTAACAGTCACAGTACCTTAACAGTCATCGAAATTGCCTTTTATTTGTTTTGTTTTGTTCGAACATTGACATTCTTGCAGTATGATGTTCAGTTCCTGTTTATTCAATAAAAGCTGACAATGATTATATTCCACGTGTTTTACTCAGTTTGAGGCGTCAAGAGACAATTGCATTGGATTAGTTCGATTTTGTTCGATTATATTGGTTCGATTGGTTCGAAAATCGAACTCACAGCAAAATAGGTGTTCGATTTTGTTCGATTGCCCAACCCAATTGAACGATTGGAGTTCGATTGGGTTCGATTGGCTTTTTGTTCGGTTTTGTTCGATTGGATAGGTCGGGTTGAAATCGTCAATCGAGGTTACACCCCTTACAATTTACCCTTTCGTGCGCCCTTTCTACAACATGTCAGCTTGAAGGATTATGGTCGACAGATGAATCACAAATAGCCTCTACCTTTCGAAAGGGAAAGCAAATTTTCTTTGTATCATCACAAAGGTACAAATGGCAAAGTGTTAAGCAGTCGGTATAAATAAGTAATTGGCCAATTGCAAAGCGAGGAAGAAACTTTGCCAATCAGAAACGGAGAAAAAGATCCCTACAAAACTGCGGGATATCAGATCAAGGTACGGGCAGGTTACGGACTCACCCCTCAACTTCCGCTTTGAAATTTACATTCAAGTGATTCACTGGGAATTTCTAATCACGTTAAGATAAGATTCCTACTGAAAAGCTGTAGCATCAGTAGTAAACAATTAAATGAAGAACTATTTCTTAATCTAAACATAAAACAGAAGGTCTTGCTTTCTAGGACGTCTTCCGTAACTACTTGGACAGCAGTCGCGTGATCAAGGGTTCGTTATTGACTTATTTTCGTCGTTAGAAATGAGTTAAAGATAAAATGCACAGAGCAGTGTATAACATACCAGTGTGTTAAGTCAAGACCAGTGAGGTTTCCATTAATGGTTTCGTTTGTTGGGCGCGATTAGCTTGTACTCCGAGTAAGTGTTCGCGACAAAACGCACTGCGCATGAGCACAAAATTTGACATCCGGTCAGCTTTTTATTTCCGGTCTAGTAAATAAACCAATTGCGTAAGCATAACATTGTTTAAAAGCAAAAAGGGAGAAACTGACAAAAAAGGGGGCGAAAAAAATCACTTCATTCGAAAGCTTATATATTTTTCTAGAGTCAAACTTTTGCCCCACATGGTTATCTGTTTGCACCAACGGTGAAAATGATGTTTGAAGTTTGCAGGTCGCGAGCGCTCGACAAGACGAATTTGTTTTTACCGGCTTTCTTGCATGCTACTGGTTTGGCATAAGTTAATTTGGGAGAAGGCGACAACTAAGAAAAGAATAACAATACTTATGAAAGAAACCAAAATAAAGACGTCATCATTATCATTAACACTAAAACAAGGAAATTAAATTTTAGTCCGTTTAATATTTTTTTTATTATCAGAGAAAACAAGAACTCAAAACAAGAGATGGGCGGGATAATAATAACTTCGACTTTAATGACTGCAGTCAAGAACACCCGGAGTTTTCAGTGCCGAGAAACTAAACATGCCTATAAATGACTTTCATTCAAGAAAATGCCTATTTAATTCTTTTACATGGTTGTTCTTTGGTTGAAGACTTCAATAATTTCAGACTGTGCGGCTCGGCTGCATCTCATGCAAACACGAAACTTCCAGTTGCTAAATACATGGCATGAAAATTTCGACTTCTAAAAGCCATGGAACCAGCTTTCGCTATCTGATTCTGAGAATGAGAAAAATAAATAGAGTTGTCAACTTGCTGCCAACCTCAACATTATAATTAAGCTTTGAAGCTTATGTTTCATGGCAATCAACTCAGAAGAGTTTCGTTTCAAAACACGTTAAAACTCACTGGTCAATAAAACTACAAAGCGATTGTGTGTTGTCGTTTTCCAAATAAAGCTCGAATCGACATGAAGACTGAGAAACTGAAGAAAATAGTCAAAAACACGAGCAGCATGAAGCAGAACAACTGAACCACACGCTGCACACAGAATGAAGCCGAGAGCGCGCGGGAGACTTTGAGCTGACTGGAAAGTGTGACTGAACTAGAACCACTACGTGGAACTTACCGCGGCCCAGTGGGACACGAGTTGGCACAGATATAGTTTACCTCTCGCCCCCCCCCCCCTCCCCGCTCCTCTGTGGAGGCTAATACTTAGTCTGAATTAACTCATGCAGAAGAAAAGCAACAAAATGCATGAGAAAGGAGGATGTTGTTGTAAGTTTGTTCAGTGTTATGACAGCTAACGGTCTGTGTTATAGTAGTGTTTTTACACTGTAATGTCAATAAGTGTGATCTGTATAAGGTTTTTATTTGTTTTTAAGTTTGAGTGAAAGAGCAAAACTCACTGACAGTTTTGGGTTGAATGGTAATGACAAAGTTTGCAAAGAAGTTTGTTACAGAATTATCACAATTTTGCCTACACGGCCTGCATTACACTTCTTATAGAACAAACATGCATGTTCATGGAGAGCCTGTAGTGTTGAAGAATCCCAGTAAGTGCAATTGATTTGATGACAGAGAAACAAACTGCATATATGGACATAATAAAATGCTTATTTATTGATGACTGAGTATCATTTGTTAATTCACTGCACATTGAAATGGAGGCATTTGATTGTAAGGCAGTGGTTGATACATAGTGGCATACATCAATATGACCTATTAACGCAGACTGCGGACAGCAGACTGCAGAGTGCGGACCGGGGGTAAAATGCAGACTGCAGACTAAGAGTAAAACGCAGGCTGGGGTAAAATGCAGAATAAAGACTGTAAACTTTTTTAAACATTTGCGCTCCTTCTTCTCCAAATCGGTGAAATAGCTAGCCGGTATCGGTTACACACTTCGCTTCCTAGTCGAAGTGCATTGCACATTCGCCTGAAGTTTCAATGAACATCTGAACAGCTTAAGTGTGCGTACCTTGATTTGCAATACTTTCATAGAACGTCATCCAAATTTCCTGCAGAACATCTTTATTTGTTGTTGGAATGATTTACTCCCTTTTTTATCGCCATAATTCTTCCTGTACAGTATTTTGGGTCAGCAGCTTTCATTTAAGCGTAAACACCGTGGTGTTGTACCAGTTCACGATCCCTGGTAGCCTCCCCGCAGACGTCCGTTGGGGTTCGGTTGTCACGCATTCATTTCTCCCCGACGGGGGAGAAATGAATGCGTGACAACCGAACCCCAACGGACGTCTGCGGGGAGGCTAGGTCCCTGGTCACGTATATCGAAAAAAAACTTCGCATCTAAAGTTGAAGCGTGAAGTCTCTTGGACAGGAAAAAAGGTTCAAGATTCGGTCAGTGTAAAACGCAGACTGCGGACTGCAGACTGCAGACTGCGGACCAGGGGTAAAATACAGACTGAGTGTAAAATGCAGACTGCAGACTAAGAGTAAAACGCAGGCTGGGGTAAAATGCAGACCGAGCATAAACTGCAGTCGTAGAAGGGTTTAATGGGCAAAAATATCCCGCAAATACCTGTAAACGAACACTCACTTGATGACATCTGCTTTCACAAATCCATTCCTTTCTTCTCTGGAACGTCGTCGACGACCCGAAAACATAATCGCAATCTTGAACCTTTTTTTCCATCCGAGAGACTTCACGCTTCAATTTTTGATACGAAGTTTTCAATACGTGACCAGGGACCATGAACAACCAAGATGTTTACGCTTAAATGAAAGCTGCTGACCCAAAATACTGTACAGGAATTATGGCGATAAAAATGGGAGTAAGTCATTCCAACAACAAAGAAAGATGTTCTGCAGGAAATTTGGATGACCTTCTATGAAAGTATTGCAAATCAAGGTACGCACACTTAAGCTGTTCGGATGTTCATGGAAACTTCTGGCGAATGTGTGATGCACTACGACTAGGAAGCGAAGTGTGTAACTGATACCGGCTAGCTATTTCACCGATTTGGAGAAGAAGGAGCACAAATGTTTAAAAATGTCTACAGTTTTTATTCTGCATTTTGCACCCAGCCTGCATTTTACTCTCAGTCTGCAGTCTGCATTTTACACTCAGTCTGCATTTTACCCCTGGTCCGCAGTCTGCAGTCTGCAGTCCGCAGTCTGCGTTTTACACTGACCGGTTCAAGATTGCGATTATGTTTTCGGGTCGTCGACGACGTTCCAGCGAAGAAAGGAATGGATTTGTGAAAACAGATGTCGTTAAGTAAGTGTTCGTTTACAAGTATCTGCGGGATTTTTTTGCCCTTAAACCCTTCCACGACTACAGTTTATGCTCGGTCTGCATTTTACCCCAGCCTGCGTTTTACTCTTAGTCTGCAGTCTGCATTTTACACTCAGTCTGTATTTTACCCCTGGTCCGCAGTCTGCAGTCTGCAGTCCGCAGTCTGCGTTTTACACTGACCGATAATACATTACTTCCTGGCCACTGTCTGTTTTCGGTCAGTATAAAACGCAGACTGCGGACTGCAGACTGCAGACTGCGGACCAGGGGTAAAATGCAGACTGAGTGTAAAATGCAGACTGCAGACTAAGAGTAAAACGCAGACCGGGGTAAAATGCAGACCGAGCATAAACTGTAGTCGCGGAAGGGTTTAAGGGCAAAAAAATCCCGCAAATACATGTAAACGAACACTTACTTGACGACATCTTCTCACAAATCCATTCAGGACTTTCTTCTCTAGAACGTTGTCGACGACCCAAAAACATATAATCGCAATCTTGAACCTTTTTTCCGTCCGAGAGACCTCACGCTTCAAGTTTAGACGCGAAGTTTTCGATATACGTGACCAGGGACCGGGAATTGTTACAACACCACGATGTTTACGCTTAAATGGAAGCTGCTGACCCAAAATACTGTACAGGAAGAATTATGCTGATAAAAAGGGAGTAAATCATTCCAACAACAAAGAAAGATGTTCTGCAGGAAATTTGGATGACCTTCTATGAAAGTATTGCAAATCAAGGTACACAGACTTAACCTGTTCGGATTTTCATTGAAACTTCTGGCGAATGTGCAATCCACTTCAACTAGGAAGCGAAGTGTGTAACTGATACCGGCTAGCTATTTCACCGATTTGGAGAAGAAGGAGCAAAAATGTTTAAAAAAGTCTACAGTCTTTATTCTGCATTTTACCCCAGTCTGCATTTTACTCTCAGTCTGCAGTCTGCATTTTACACTCAGTCTGCATTTTACCCCTGGTCCGCAGTCTGCAGTCTGCAGTCCGCAGTCTGCGTTTTACACTGACCGGTCTGTTTTTCGCAAACTCAATAAGCAGAGACGAGAAAAGTTGCAACTTCGAACGTTTAAGTTTAGTTTTGTTGCTCTTTTATGATTTAAACCACAGAATATACTGTGTAAACTTTGAAAACTTCTAGAGCTTTGCAAACTGTTTAAGGACATTGCTGGGCGCTTGAAATGTCACATTTGCGAATCATTTGATAATTATTACAAATTATATTTAGTGAAATAATATATGCAGTAAAAAGGTACATAAGGTTAACTCTGACATAACAATATTTTCAGTTATTTTACAGCCATATCGTTACATCAAGAGTTTCAATTTAACGATATAATTTTAGTGCTCCCTTGGCATATTGTTAAATTAGGGTGCCACTGTATGTTGACATTTTCTTTAGGATGGACATTCAAATCAAGGAGCCACAGTCAGTAGTGGTAACACAGAACCAGTGAAAACTGAATCAACCACAACAGAGGATGCCAACAAGGTAATATTAATAACAGCATGCAAAGAAAGTTGTGTCCGATAGCTAGTGGATTTTGCCATCGGGCTAGTGATTTTTGCTCTTAACTTGCCTGATGGGCTAGTGCTGTTTTTTGGGAAAATTCATATTACAGGATTGTGATCAATCCTGCTAATCAAAAAGGGTTTTGGGGCTGGTTGAAATGACTTGTGGGCTAGTTCATGATAGCTACAGCTTGCCCGAATGGCAGGCTGTAAAACTGACTTTCTTTGCACCCTGAATACAGTCAACTCTCTCTTAATGGTCACCTCTATAAGATGGACACCTCCCTAAAACGGACACCTAGAGTTGGTCCCTGCCTTTCTTTACTCCCTTTATTTGACTCTCTATAAGATGAACATCTCTCTAAGACGGACACTTACTGCCAGTCCCAAAGGTGTCTGTCTAAGAGGGAGTTGACTGTAATAGCTGTATTATATGTTAAACCCCTTCACGACAAACCTCAAAATGCACTGTTTAGTATACAGTTGAACCCCCACTGAGTGGTTACCCTTATGGTACAGGTAAGTAGTTTCTTAATGGAGGTTCATCATAAACTAACATAATGTGCAGCTGAAACATAAGACTGAAACATCTTTACTGGTCCATAATAAGTCGCCACCTTCTTTCATGGGCTTCATTTCCCTTCCATGTGGCCAAAAGGTGTATGCAAAGCTGCTCAATAGAGGTTTAATTTACTACCGTAAAATTCCGAAAATAAGCCCCTCCAAAAATAAGCACCCCAAACCGGTAACGCAAAAAACCCTCAGTTAACTCGCCCCTCCAAAAATGAGCCCCCTAGGGGCTTGTACTAAATATGGAAAATTGCCCTCAAATACAAAGTAAAACAAAGCAAAAGTGGTAAATTTAATTCCAACTATAAGGCTAGTCCAATTGATTTTGTACCGGAAATTTCCCTCCGTAGACAAGCCCCCCCCCCCCCCCCCCCGAATATAAGCCCCTCCAAAATAAGCCCCTCAAAAGGGCCTTTGAAAAATATAAGGCCCGGGGCTTATTTTCAGAATTTTACGGTATTCTCTCCTACAGTTATTTCCGGACTTTGATTACTGTTCGCTCAACAGAGGGAGGCCACTGAATAGGTGGCTTTATTGTATGGTTGGGGGTGGGGAGTTGGGGCATGAAAATCATTTGTATCAAGTAGGTTGATAAACTTATGTGGTCACTGTACCGGGATTTAAGTAGCTGACATTTAGTGTGCTGGGTTTTCTTCAGAGATAAACACCTAGTGGTGATATTTGATGCTGATCTACCACAAATATTTTTATTGTAGGCTCCTACAGAACCCAAAGCCAAACCAACTATGTTTCAAAGTGGGAAGACAACATTCTCAAAGACATCAAAAGTTTCACCTGTCCTTGTACCAAGTGGACCACCAATGAACAAGAGACAGCAAGAACTTCAAAAGCAGGTAAGTACAGTATAATAATAATAATAAAGAGACCTTCTTGGGGCGGGTGGGGGGGGGGGGGGGAGGGGGGGGTGTATGCCCCTAGTCTGAATTTCAAAAGCAGTAGCAGTAGTTTTACTTTTGTATTTGTGGTTTTCCTCGTCGTTGTCACAGATTCAACCCATCTTCATGTCGTTTGTTGTCATTTTGCCTGTCTTATGTTGCGGCTTCAAGGCCATACATGTTGCTTGTCAGAATTAGACCGTAACAGGGCCACAATAGTTTAACATCAATAGTAATATTTCTACAGGACCTGGTATCTATCGACAATGTTGTCATGGCAGCAGCTGAGTAGTTTAACCCTTTTAAGTCTCAAGAGTGACCAACATCAATTCTCTCCTAACAATATCAATACACAATTAAGAGAAATTGTAATGAGAACCAATAAAATGATCACCACAGGGAAAATGCTTTGATCTCCAATTTGATATCAAATTCTCTCCACTAATCTCAAAGCAACTGTATGAAGATCAGTCTGGAGAGTTTGTTTCTGGATACTGGGGCTTAAAGGGTTACAATCCTCAGGTCAGAGGGAAAAACAATGAATTATCACTGGGGATAAGTTCAACATAGATGAAAGTGTTTATGAATCTTTTTTGTATCATTTGTCTTATTTTTTTTTTAACAGGAGGCGATAAAAAAGAAACTGGAAATTCAGAAACATAAACAAGAACTACTCAATAAACAGATCAAGGAACAGAAGGTAAAAATTATGAATTTCATTACAGTTGTCTGTCTCACCACTTATCCCCTTCACATTTGTCGGATATTTCTTAGACCTGCTTGCAGCCCACTTTGTCTCTCTTAGAACTGTCAAATTTGTAGGGAGAAGAAACAAAAGACTTTTAACCAAAAAGGGAATAGGGCAAGACAAAAAAAGACAGATTGCTGACTCTTTTGGAGTAAACAAGCTCTCCATCGCTCAGTATGGGATTTTTTATAAATGTCCTATTGCATGACTTTACTTAACCCGTTAAGTCCCAATAGTGACTAACAGCAATTTTTTCCTAACAATTTCCATACACTGTCAAGAGATAAAGTTATGAGAATTAATAAAATGATCATCATAGAGAAAATTCCATGATCATTTATCAAATTCTCTCACCTAATTCTTAAAGAAGATGTATGGAGATCAGTTTAGAGAATTTGAATGTGGATATTGGGGCTTAAAGGGTTAAATTGAGGTCACCTATAGACAAAATTGACCAGTCACATTGAAAGTGAAAACATTTTATGTTTGAAAATTCATTTTTACTCTATGCTTAATACTTTGTTTCTGGTTTTCTTTGCCAGCTTTTAATCTCCAAACTTGAAAAGAAGAATCTTAGTGCTGCAGAGAAAGATATGATAGTGAAGGTATTATAATCCTCTTACTAAACAGGGTTCATACAGGTCATGGAAGACCTGGAAAGTCATGGAATTTAAATTATTGTTGGTTCTGGAAAGTGATGGGAAGTTAAAGTTAATTTTGTTAGATTAGTTACTGCAGAATGTTGAAGCAAGGAGAATGTAAGACTTCTGCCAGAGTTAAGATCAATAAGTTAAGCTTAGCCCAGTTTTAGAGACTTCTTAGGGATTACTATACTGCCGCCTTATGGACTTGCTATAATGTAGAGGACCCCAGAACACCGAAAACAATTTGCCTAAGATGTAACTACGCTTGCACTCTCACTAGCCATGTAACCTGCTGCTTTTAGCCTTTTCCATGTAGCCTTTCTTTTTCCAATCCTAATGTTGCTTCTATTTTTGATTTTTTGTATAATTATGTATATAATATTTTTATTATTATTATTTTTTTCTTGCAGAAGCTTACTAAATAAATAAATAAATGAAACTAGTCGCTGAACTGAGTTAGGTCAAAAATGTATTCCTAAACCAAGGGAAATCTTAAAAATATTTAAAGCGAAAGCTCAGCCTATTAGCTCATGGAAATCTTAAAAAAGGTCATCATGAAAAAGTCATGGAAAGTCGCGGAATTTGAAGAGCTTAAAAGAGTACGAACCCTGTAACAAAGCATTTTGTATTCATGTCACTTGTTACAACTTATGGTTCATATATTTTTGCTTTTTATTCCAGACGGTAAAATCTCTAAGTTCAAACATTGAAGCACTGAAGAAGGAAGTTGAGTTAGCAGCTATGGCAGCAAAATCCAAAGAAAGTCCCTCACAGGCCAGACAGATTGTAAGTACAAACTGTGTAATGATAAATGAATTATAATTAGTTACGAAGTCAACATAATTACCTTTGCTTGCTGTAGCTGACCATTTGTTTGTGTGGATAAATAGATAAACCTTGTGCACACCTACAGAATGGAACATTGAATGCCCATCCCCCTAAATCAAGGATGAAGCCAGGCAAGATACAAAAGACGTCATTTTCCCATAATTTCTTGATTTTTGGGGAGGGGGGTATAAATTTCCCATCTTTTTTGTCCAAGATTGACAGATACTATACCTTAAATTGACTGGGTTTGAATCGGCTGAAAAGCAAACTTTGTCACCTGAATAAGCATACAATAAGCAATTTTTGTAAAAGGAAAGCCTGCAAAATATCCAGGCTTTGTGAATGGGACTCAAACCCATGACCTCTGTTATACTGGTGTAGTACTGGTGTAAGCTAATAAGCGGACTGAGAGCTAGTCATTGAGATGGTTTGCTTTAAACCCACGAAAAGATAAGTGATGTATTAGAACTAACTGTTGTTACTTGACCTTCTTTTTTTTTAGGCCCAGAAAGCAATTCTTGACCAGGAGCTTGACCTGATAACACATCAGAATACTGGGGAAGACACAACAGAACTGAAGAAAAAAGTTGAAGAACTAAAGCAAGAGGTAGTTACTTGAGATACATTCAATCTGTCTAGTGCATCATTTTTAGCATTTTGATAGATGTGAGATATTATGTGCAAATTCTTTATCGTAACATTTTCTCACATCTGTATTAAATGAAATGATGAATATATGATTGAATTTCACATAGTTCAATGTTAATTTTGTTGATCAGCAATGTTTAAGCTTTTGTTCATCAACTTTTAAATAATGTATCATGGTACATGGCACGTTGAAATGGGCAATTAAACATGTTGAATGCTGATGAATGAGAATAGAATATAAAAATGGACTTTATTTTGGCAATTACACCCCAACAATGCTTGTACTTGTTAATCAAAGAATGTTTAAATTTGTTAAACCCAGTGTCTTCGGCTTTTAGTAGTTCACAGCAGGAATATATCTACAATACTTGTCAAAAATTTTGAAACACATGTGTGTGTTTCCCCTTCTCCAATTTTGATTTGGGTATTGCAGTTGTCTCAGTGCTCCAAAATATGCGTGGCTCAACATTGGGGAAGGGGAGGGGCACATTTGAGTGAGAACAAAAGTGCGAAGAGTGAATAAGAAATTTTAGAGAAAATTCAAGAGAAGCAGTGTCTGTTTCATTGATTTGTGAGGAGTATTTTAGTTACTGACCATGTACTGTTTTTAGGCAAAATCTCTTGGCTTGCTGGATCCACCCACAAAGGGACGAGGAAGAGGAGTTGTAAGAGGACGTGGCAGAGGAACACCAGTGAGAAGCAGACTACTTCCAAGAACAACACGGGTGTGGACAAGAGACAGTGCTTCATTGGACCATCGACCGAGGCGGATCAGTGTTGGAGAAATAACAACTGAACAGAAGGAAGATATTACAGAGCACTTTAAAGTAAGTACTATGATTTTTTTATGGCTACTTTTCAAAGCTGAAGTGAATCTATGTTGCTCAGGAGTATAGTTGTGTCTGGGGCAAGAAGGGCCCATCTCACAAACTTGTCCAAAAGATGGCCTTTAATTTACTTTCACGACTTGATCCTTTAAGGTTGCGGACTGTTGAAGTAATAATGTCAAACACAAAACACTATAAAGTGTTTCATGTGATGTTCAGGCCCCAAGAAGTGTTTTGAAAATGAGGCACAGCCAAGTTTTGAAAGACCCACTTTGAAGACTCTGGATATTGGATGAAACACAGAGCGGAATTTAATACAAAAATGTATAGCTTCTCTCACAAACAAGAAGTTTTGAGGAAATACAACAATCGTTTTGCGGTTGCTGTCAAAGTAGTGATTTCCTTGGTTGGTCTTTTTTGGAGAATCAAACTCATCTGTGGCCTTTGATTTACATTTGAATTTGTTAGATTTGATTTCTTCCTGTCCTAATTCTTTTATGTATTAAGACTGAGAATTTATAAAGCTGCAGCCAGTGAAAGTGTGATTTATTAGAATAAAGAAAGATGGGTAATTTACATGTGGCTGAATGTAATTTAGGCTAAGTTAGACACGGAACCATGGTGGCCATAGTTGGATGTACGGTGTCCTGGTTTATAGTTGCGATGAAATGCAAGAAGAATGTTACGATGGAGCGTTGGGCATCACTGTTTGTACATTAATAGCTGCCTTTTTGTTTTCTTCCTGTAGGAATTCGGTATTGTTGACAATGAAGAATATATTGATGATAAGGAAACTCTCAACTTGACTTTTAGGACAAGAAAAGAAGCCGAAATTGTAAGAATAATGGGCATTATCCATTTGGTCAATGTGTATTTCTAGTTTCTATCTGTCTTATGTCCAAGCCAATTCCTCCCTACCTCCTTTGTATGGGTTTACTTTGTATTGCATTAACTTATAGAGATCTTTGGATGATAGTACTGCAGTGGGGTACTTTGCATTGAGAAATCCATGTTTTGATTTTTTTTTTGTAGAGTTGTAGACTGTGAGTGGTCTCTAATTCGCCCCCAAACAGTTAACTTTAATAGTTGAGTTGTAATGTGTGAGTGGTGAGCAGCTACTCCCCTCTCCTAACATTCAGTCCCACACAAGGCCATTTTTTATCTCCCCTTTTTACTGGACAGATTAAGAAAGAGAGATTACTTGTAGTCCAGTTGGATTGGGAAATCCTTGAAAGGATTTGAAACATTATCGACCATACCCTACGACATCCCAAAATTTAGTTTTGAAGATTTGCGGTTATTAATCGATATTGTTTTATACTGTCACTGGCTTTTAAATCAGGGCTTTATACAAAAATTTTATTATTTTTAGGCCTTCAATAAAGGGAAGACATTCAAAGGCAGAGCCTTGAAGGTGTCTTGGTATCGACCTCCATTGACGCCTACATCACCTGCAACAGCAATACCAACTACACCTACGACTCCTACAGTGCTCAAGAAAGTAGAGGAAGAGTTAGGACTGGATATTGATGCTGAACTGGTAAGAACTCTGTGAAATATAAACGTTTTGTGTATGTGTTGTGGTGTCCTAAAAAGAGTTCCAAAGTGATAACGTTATAAAAATTAAAATTTGAAATTATGGGATTTGTCAGGATAGCCTGTAAGAACAACATGCAAGAGGCCTACTTGCCAAAAACTGGCATTGTGGGGCAAATTGTCTCTGAGGTATTAGCCCAGTTATGCTCTGATGACTCCATGCAAATCCTTCTAAATTTGACTTGGGTCATAACGTTATGACATGAGTCAAATTTATCTATTTGTAAAGACCATATCAATGCGCATGCCCACTCAATATCCCATCTTTTACTAATATGAATAGAGAGTAAGGCTTTCTTGTTAGGGAGCCTTTCAGAATTCTTTTGTTTTGCTGTTAGACAACGGTTTATTTCAGAACAATTAATTTTCCGTTTGTTTTTTAGGGAAAACATGAATTTGATGCGGATGCAGACGAAGCTTTGCTTCTTGGAGAAGATTTTGATGAAGAGGATGAAGAAGAAGATGAACGATCGTGGAAAAGATAGTTACAACTATTGTTTAAGTTGATACGGCAAAACTGCGTCGAAGGATTGTAAAATAATTGTCATGATTTAACTGTTTCAGACTCGTAACTAAAGTGAGCTTAACTTTCCGTAACATTGTAACATCAAGCGTTAACTTCAGTGGATTCCAATAGTCTTTGAAAGAGCAAGGTTTCTTGTGTCCATTTCTTGTAAAACACTCTGTCTTCGCTCTCCAAAGTCAAAGGCTAAGAGATGATACCCATCTCGATTTTTTATTGAAAGATACTTGTCTTTGACCTAGTTTAGGTTTTACTGTCTGTTATATTCATATTATAGTACTATAAGTTAAGTTGTAGTGAATACTTCTTTGTATTTTTGTGAAGGCCTGAGGAAGCAAAAAAAATGAAAGTGATGCTTAAAAAAGATATCAGTGGAAAAGAAAAGCAGAAAAATATTGAAAGTAAAAAAATGACTTCAGATTCACAATAAAAAATACTTCACATTTGAAAAGATTAAAGAAAACAACAACGACAACAACAACAAAAAAAACAAACCAAAAATCTTACAAAAGTCAATGACCAATTCTTGTCTATGGTCACATTGTGACTGGTGATTAGAAGAGCACTGGAAAAGTGCTTTTGCTGACTGGACGAAGAAAGTTGAAGGCTGAAGAAGTAGCAAGAGTTGGAAAACAGAAGCCAAGACGAAGATACAAGATTTGAATGCAGTAGGATGAAGTGTTCTAGAAGCAGTAACAACGCTCAGGACAAGTGAGGTGAGTATACTGTATACTTTATACATGGTAATTTAATATCTGTTCCAAATCTCCAATCAATGTCTCACGTTCCTCAAGTAGACAGTTGACTCCCATATAAAGGAAACTAGACTGTTTTAATTTTCAAACAACATTGCATAGAGTGAGGTGGAGAAATAGGAACACAGAAAACGGGCATGTACTATTAAAATACTAGACGCCACGTGGGCGTTCACGTACGTTTCGGTGACGTCTATGTTTTTGGCCCTTTTCGTTGCTGCCGCCGCTCAGCATTTCACGATTTTATATTTTGTTTGAGTGAACTATAGACATAACGTGAGATTCCCATGTAGCCCGGCCGCTAAATCTATATATTGTAATGATAATCCAAGGCTACGATAAAAGATCACCAGGTTTCTTTCTTTCTTGTTACAGTTACAGCTGAGAAACTGAACACAATTTTCTCGTGAAAATGTCTGATTTCGTCTCCATTTCGATAAAACTTGCGTCCATTACGTTTTTTATATGCGAGTCCGCTTATACAAACTCCCGGTTAATTACGGACTCTATTAGCCGGGCTCCACTGTATTGCCTTTATCTAGGGTGAATAGTATACAACTATCCCCCGAAGGGGAGGTGAATAGTGGTAGATAGGGATACATCTAGCGCTGTTCACCGACCCTGAGAGAATAGCTATTTTAGTATTTACCAAATTAGATGGACAAAAATGAAAAAAAGTAACTTTTTAAAATTAAAAACGTCACTTAGTAGGAGCTTTGAGCACAATTTACAACATTTCGGGGATTTTGTCAGGGGCATTTTTACGATTTTGTTGCAAATTCAGCATGAAAATAATTTTCTACCTACCAGTAAACACTGACAGTCCAAAGTTCGTCGCTTTCTTGGTATTTGTTTGTACGACTTCTTCATTTTCACTCAAATTTCGTCTTTCGAACATGTCTCGAAACGAGACGCCATCTTGGCTCCGGTCGCAAACCAGTCAATAGCCAAGGATATTCTGCGTTACGGGAGCCAATCAAAACGCGCGAAAATTGCTTTTCACTGATTCGGTAAATACTAACACCAAATATAGCCTTAAGTGTTTGACTTATCCTTTAGCATCTCTTGTGTGATATACAAGAAGTTTATTTTAACATTTCCCAATAGGGGTTTTCAATGTCGATTTACACTCAGTTACAAAGAGCAGTAAAACCTGGCTAATTGAAAAACTACTAAAACAAGTATTTAAAAATACCGTTGCAATACTGCTTTTTATGCCGACTCGTTTCTGCGACCTCTCCAATGGATAATAATATTAATCTAAAAATCAGCAAGTTTCAGAAAACGCAGTGACAAGAATAAACGTTGCAGCGCTCCTGGGGCCCGTTTCTCTCTAAAGTCCCGATAACTTTCCGGGCCCGAAAACAAACATTCAAATCGAAATACAAAGAATAAGAGCGCGGGTCCCGGCTAGCAAAATTTTTCCTCACAAGCACATAACCCCGAACGGGGTTATATGCTTCTGGTTTCATTAACTGATAATTTTATCATGTTAGATGCAAAACTATTGAAAGTTCTATCTTGCATGTAAACAACAGCTTTACGGGCCCGTTAATTATCGGGATTTTCGAGAAACGGGCCCCAAGTCATTTACTGGCCAGTTATTTGTTTAGCTGCTAATAGATATGATTTACCAAATTTTTGCGCTTAATACCTCCCGTTTATTTTATAACTTGTCATTATTTTCGTGTCGATTTTTCCGCCTAAATACTTTGCCAAATAAAGAACGCCGTGATGACAATTTTTTCTGCACGGCACATAATTCATTTAAGCTGCTCATCGTATCTGCGTGATCACCAAGCAGATTAGTTCGCATGTCTAATGCTTTTTGCAAAGATTTCAATGCTCCTTTCAAGTCTCCCATTACATGTTGCACAACACCAAGCTCATGGTAGCTTCTGGCAGTGTCTTCGTGATCACCAAGCGACTTTGATCTCATGTTCGCTGCTTTTTGTAACGAGTCCAAAGCTTTTTTAAGGTCTTCCATTTCACGCTGTACTAAACCAAGGTTGTGGTAGCTGGACGCCGTGTCTTCGTAATCGCCAAGCAGATATGATTGCATACATGCTGCTTTTTGAAAAGAGCCCAAAGCTCCCTCGTGGTCCCCCACCAATTCCTGTGCAATACCGAGGCTGTGGTAGTTACGTGCCGTGTTTATGTGATCCTTGCGGAAATTAAAATTTATATCTGCGGCTTTCTGTAGTGCCTCGACAGCTGACTTTCTATCACCCATAATACAATGGAGAATGCCTTGCTCATACAAACTGTCGGCTGTATTAGGGAAATCTCCTAAAAGTACGTTCCTCAATCGCAAGCTTTCCTGTACAGACTCCAAGGCGCTTTTCTGGTCTTTCACTTTCTTCTGCACTACACCAAGCTCAAAAAAGCTGGAAGCTGTGTCCTTGTGATCACCAAGCACCCTTGCTCTCATGTTTGCTGCTTTTTGTAAAGAGTCCAAAGCTCCTTTAAGGTCTCCCATGTCTCGCTGCACTAATCCAAGCTTGTGGTAGTTGTACGCCGTGTGTTCGTGATCACCAAGTAGATGTGATTGCATACATAATGCTTTTCGTAAAGAGTCCAAAGCTCCCTCGTGGTCCTGTATCTCCTTCTGTGCAATACCAAGGCTCAAGTAACTAAGTGCCGTGTTTATGTGATCTCTGCGCAGATTGAAATTCAGTTCTGCTGCTTTCTGAAGTGCCTCAACAGCAGACGTAAAATCACCCATGGCAAAAAGAATAGTGCCTTGCTCATAAAAGTGGTCGGCTGTATTGGAATGACCTCCTGAAAGTTGCTGTCTTAGCTGTAAATGCACTTTTAAAGACTCTAATGCTCCTGTCAGGTTCCCCGCTACTCGCTGATTTCTAGCCAGCCGGAGGAAGCAGCTCGCCGTTTCTTCGTTAACACCGTCCAAATGAAGTCTCATGTATGCTTCGTATTGTAAACCGCCCATGTATCCTTCATGGTATTTTTTGCTGCACACCTCCGTCGTTGGAACGTTGTAGTAGCTGGGTTGTTGCAGGTTTGCTACGTCTTTTGCCTTTTGGAATGCTTTAACGAGTGTATCATTATCCCCCATAACTTTATAGGCAACTCCTCTATGATAAAAGCTAACCGCTCTATTAGGATTATGTCCTAGAAGTTCCTTTCTTATTTGTGAGCCTAATCTTGCAGATTTCTTTGCTTCTTTCAAGTTTCCTCCTTCACGCTGCACTCTACTAAGCCAGAAGAAGCTTTCCGCTGTGTGACATTCTCTGGCAGACCGCAACATTTGTTTATCACCCAAATTTCCCCTCCTCTTTGCTTCTTCCACCGCCGTTTCATAAAGGCGCTCAAGTAACATTTGTTCTTCATGCAATGCAACACTGAGAAATGATTTTGCTTCAGACAACAACTCTACAACTTTGCTGTAGATTCTGTCTATTCGTGGTCCACTTGAGAGGGACGAAATAATGCTGCTTCGACGATCAAGGAAATCTCTAAAGGCGTCGCCGTAACGTTCTTTCAGAAAATGTTCATTAGCAACTTTACAGCGAGAAATGTAATAGTCGTAGAATTGAATTTGTGAATTCCGAAACACAGCTTCAACTGCCTGATCATTTTTTGTTTCTTCCTGAATGAAGGACCGGAATAGTGAATGGACTGTAAAATGGCTGAAATTTTCTACACAGTCTATTAGGGACTTTCGCTCTAAAGATCGAATTATTTGTTTGGTCTGAACCTCTGATTTTTTATTCAATATGGCTTGAGCTTCCTCTACTCCAAACCGTTCAGGAAAAACAGAAAGCGAAACAAATGTGTCTCTTTCGCGAACCATGAGCCTTTTGAAAGATGTGTTAATTACAGATTTTATCCGAAAACCATCTGGAAGGTACTCATGGTCCAAAACTTCAACCAGAGTTGAATTATTCAGTTCTTGTAAAAGCACGTCAATGGAGATACTTTCTTCCTTAATGATGCTGCACAGCAGTCGCATGGACATAGGAACGTTACCACATTCCCTCACAATGCAATTGTAGTCATCATCCGATGCATCTGGTAGCAGCAGCCGTACTAGATCTTCTGACGAAATTTTATCCAGTACATTAATTTTCTCTGAGTACATGGGTAGCTTGTGCTTTAGGTAGTCTAGACTTTCGCGAGTGGTTAAGAGAAGCTTGATTTGTTTGCAGTGAGTGAGGATCTCATCAATAAATTGGAGCACGTGTTCTTTTCGTTTGGTATCTCCAGATTCCAGTAAATCATCTGCGTTGTCGAATATCAAGACAAACGGATTCTGAACTTGCTGTAAACATTGGATACTGAAGTGAGACGATGAAATATGGCCGACCTGTTTATCGTCTGCGAACATACTGAGCAGCTTTGACACTAAATCTTCCTTACTTTCCATTCCACGAACGGATACAAAGTAAGCTGGAATATTCTTCTCTTGTAAGTGATGCGCTACTCTGATGGCCACTGATGTTTTTCCAAATCCGGGTGGACCCCAGACATTAACCAGTCTAGTAACTTCATCTGTTAAATGGTCTTCTACTGCTTTACATTCTTTGTCGCGGCCAACAAAGTTTGGTATTTCATCAGGTATAGAAGAGTCGGGTACAAATACATCTTAGAGAGAAAATACAGGCAAGTGTTAATGCGGCGAATGATCATTCCTTTAATTTGCAATTAATGATAAAGTGAAAAAGATAGTATTTTACATAACAGCGCCAGGTTGATCGTTCTGATAATGATAAATTACTAGTGGCTACCATCGTCAGATTTTGCTGAAAAATCTATTCTAAGGTTAACGAAGAAGAATGCTAAACTCTCGGGCCGTAATTTGCGGTTTTTCTAAGTTAACTTAAAAAGGCGAGTTCTTCTTGGAATTCTCAGGCCACTTAAGGTATGACTACCTAATTAATTTTAGTAAGAATCAGTGATCCTGAAACGTGAACCACAAATTTGGCTCAACGAAAAACACATGTGACACGTGATTTCAAATTACACATGACATTGCTTCGTCAATGACGTCACAAAACATGTTTTTCTAGGCGAATTTTTCAGAACCATTTTATTGGTCTTTAAAATGTACCTAAATTAACTTGTTACTCTTTTATTATCCTTTACCCATTTAAGAGTAAATATTTTGATCGTTAATTCTCAATTACCAGTCATGTGACGAAAATTTGAGCTTCTAAAATGCCCCAAATTGCTATGGCTATTAACTTAAGTAATGATCCGGGTAAGGTGTATAGCAATTTCTTTTGTTATGCGGCAACGGTGCTTTCCCCACATAGGAATGTTCTCATTTTTACACAGAGAATGCATAAACTAAACCTACATGAAGGCCGTTTACGCAATAAAATGCATTTACACTCCACTTTGAAAGGGTGTTTTTTTGTGTTAAAAGATTTTGACCAATCACAAGAGTTGAAAACAATAGCCAAGAAAAGTTTACAATTTTACATGTTCCCCACATAGAATTTCTTTGTTATTCAAACTGAGACCAGATTTTGTTATATGGAAGATGGTTGGAAAGTAAGGATGAATATATGTACTGCTTTATGAAGTTTTGTTAACTTTTGCTGTTTAAGCCAATCAGAAGTAAGTACAGACAATAGAAAAGTTAGCACCTTTTTTGCATTCCAAAATGTTCGTTGCCGTTGTTGCTATCGTTCTTATCTGGACCGTTTCTTAAGCTACATTTGTAGTGTAATTTTACTGAGAATCATTAGGGAACTTAAGAACCACGACGAAGTTCACGACGACGACGTCTGTTGACTGGGAAAGGACTGGTACGAGAACGTCAGTTTCGGCGTGAAAAAAGATGCAGTCGACCGGTAGGTCGACGACGACGACACTGAATGTAAACAAACATGTAGACTGTGATGTTCGTTCGCAACAAAGTTTTTTCGCAAAGGCGTCTTTTAAGACGATGCAAGATCTTATTTTATAAGCCGTACGTCTACTTTCATTGACGATGAAGAATTTTTCGTGTTGTCTGACCTTTTCGAATGGAAAAATCTCTGCTTTCCGTACGAAGGTTATTCAACTTTCAACCTGAATGACATGACCGAGTCTGAGCGTCTGTCAGAGTTTAGATTTGGAAAAAAGAGACATTCCGATGCGATGGCTGTTTTCCATATGAACTTCATTTCCTCTATATTAAAGATATATGATTTGCCCGACCTAAATACGTACAAATAAATTTGTCACTTACGGGTTCGCGCGCTCGGCCTGCACAGCTCAGTGTTGTCTTCGAAGTAAACACAATTCATCAGTCAAATTTTCAATCAACATCGCTTTTTAGGAGAAAAAAGAAAGGATACCTGGATTTACGAGGTGAAAAAATACAAAGCCCTTGAAAAATCGCCTAAAAACAGGGAGTTATACCTGTCGGACCCGAAATGGGGTTCCTGTGGTGCGTGTGTGACGTAAGCCGAACCGGTCAGGACCGGTTTTGGCACTAGAACACGAGGAGAAAGAGAGCGAGCGATCTTGTGAGTACGAGCGAGTTTATCAAACGAGAAACGAATAAATTTTGTTGAAATCATCGCAACAAAAGGTGGCGACCCTGCCAGGACACCTGTGATTCGAGAAAGTAACAGCGAGCGGCGAGAAGTGAGCGACGAGAGGAATTTTACATGTAAACACAGCGAAGAAACACCGAAGTCAACAACATGAGCGCCGAAGGCGAAATCAAAACAATGCAGGAGAAGATTCAAGGTAAACTGAAAATGCTTGAATTTACAGCGGGAGATGCAGCGAAAGTAATCGAGACCGGAGACCTGAAGACAATTGAGAGGCATGGAAGCGCATTGGAGCACGTTATTGACAAAACACATCAGCTCAAATTGGAAGTTCAGGAGTTGCGTATTGAAAGTGGGAATGACCCTGTAGAGGTCAGACTTTGGACCGAAACTTTAGAAAGCCAAATCAGTAAATTTGAGGGAATTCTTAAAGAAGTGGAATATGTAGCTGCCGGTATTAGATCAATCGAAGAGGAAAAACGCGAGGGAGAGAAACGGAAACGGAATTTGGAGGAAAAGATCCAGCTTGAAAAGGCTAAACACGAAGCGCGAGCGAGTCTTGAGAAAACGGCGAAGGCATCCACGGAGGAATCTGGGAATTTGAGCAGTGTCGGAGCGAAATTGCCAAAACTGGAGATAACTAAATTTCAAGGGACTTTCCTGGATTGGATGAGGTTTTGGAATCAATTCGAAACTGAAATCGACAAGGCTAAACTAACTCAAGTTGCTAAGTTTTCTTACCTGAAGGAGTTACTAGTATCCAGTGTCCGCGCGTCCATTGACGGACTCCCTTTCACGACGGAGGGTTACGAAAGGGCCAAAGCTATATTGAAAACCAAGTATGGTAAACCCAGTGAGGTAGCAAACGCACATATGCAATGCATAATTGGATTATCCACAGTTCATGGTGGACACCCAGCAAAAATCCATGATTTCTACGAGAAGCTAACAAGTCACATACAAGTGCTAGAGACCATGGGCAAGGTTAACGAAATAGGAGGGTTTGTGCGTGCGACGCTTGATAAATTACCTGGAATCAGAGCGGATCTGGTACGTCTAGACGATAACTGGCAAGAGTGGGGATTTGCAGAGCTAATCGAATCCCTGAGGAAGTGGTGTGACCGTAACCCTATTGTCAGCGAAAACCTTAAACCTGAACCGCCAAAGCCTGACCTGCGAAGTCGTTATCCTCCGAACCGTGACCCGCGAAATCGCTTCCAAGCAAGGAAAAATCCTGCTTACCAGACCAAAGATGAGAGTGCGAAGGTGGGGCGTAACTGCATCTATTGTAATGGCGAGGATCACAGCTCCACCCAGTGCAAGAAAGTCCCTGGCTTGCACCAGCGCAGGCAGATCTTGAGTGACAAGAAACTATGCTTCGACTGTACAGGAACAAGACATCAAGCACGGGAGTGCCACAGCAAGTACACTTGTCAACATTGCGGTGGCAGACATCACACGTCTATTTGTGACAGGCTGCCTAGCAACAGTCAAATGATGTTGGCAACTGGTGAGGGTTCTGTTATTTATCCGGTGGTAGTGGTGTTCGTCGATGGGATCAAATGCAGAGCATTACTAGACACAGGTGCGGGTAGTTCTTATGCGTCAGCGGCTCTGATTGAACGGCTTAACAAGCGACCAACTCATATCGAACATAGACAGATTGACATGATGCTTTGCTCAACAGTTCAAAAGGTACAAGGGTATTCAGTAACGGTTAAAAGTGTTGATGGGAAGTTTGAGATGATGACGAAGATCAATAAGGTGGACAAGGGTGTTCTACTCACAGTCCCAAATCCGAATTATGGAGAACTGATCAGCAAGTATCGTCACCTGCAGGGAGTGGTCATGGATGACGATGACAAGAAGAGTGAGTTACCCATTCATGTAATACTCGGCGCCAGCGAGTACTCAAGGATCAAAACTGAGACGAAACCTAGAATTGGTCAGCCGTCTGAGCCCATTGCTGAGTTCACTATGCTGGGGTGGACGATGATGTCCACAGGGAGAGAAGCCGCGCTATCCAACGTTTATTTGACGAAAACATCGGCAGCGGACTACGAACAACTCTGCTCTTTAGATGTTTTAGGACTCGCAGATAGACCAGAAGCAGACCAGCAAAACGTGTTTGCCGAATTCTCTGAGCAACTGAACCGAAGTGACGAAGGTTGGTACGAATCGGGTTTGCTATGGAAGCCGGGTCACGATCACCTGCAATCGAACGAACGCGGAAGTATCAGGAGACTACAAGGTCTAGTGAGGAAGTTGCAGAGAGAGCCTGGTCTGATAGACAAGTACGATGAGATCATCCAAGAGCAACTCACTGAAGGGATAGTTGAGAGAGTTGTAGACGAGCCAAACGAGAGAGTATTTTACATCCCTCACAAACCTGTGAAAAAGGAAACTGCCGTGACCACAAAACTCAGAATTGTATTTGACGCATCGGCTAAGCCAAGTGAAGATAGTCCGTCGTTAAACGAGTGCTTAGAAACGGGGCCTCCCTTGCAGAATCTGTTGTGGAACGTTCTTGTGCGAAATCGCCTAAAGCCAGTAGCCTTAGCAGCTGACATCAAACAAGCCTTCTTACAAGTACGCATAAGACCTGAAGACCGGGATGCACTACGTTTCCACTGGCTCAAGAACAAGGACCCTTCAGTTATTGAAGCCTTGAGATTCACGCGAGCGCTCTTCGGGTTGGTCCAGTCGCCATTCTTGTTGGCGGGAACACTAAAGTTGCACTTGCAAAGCCTAAGAGAGAAATACCCAGTGGAGGTAGACGAGATCTTGAGGAGTCTATACGTTGATGACGTCATCACGGGGGGCAACACCAAAGAAGAGGTTCAGGACCTGAAGAAGACGATCATATCAGTGTTTGGGGATGCTAAGTTTACCATGCACAAGTGGAACTCCAACGAGCCTCAGCTAGAGAGTGAGAATGTTGTTCCGGTGCACGAGCCTCAGCTAGACGGTGAGAATGGGGTGCCTGTTGATGAACAGCAGAGTTACGCAAAGCAACAGTTGGGAGTTAAGGAAGGTGAATCCAAGATATTAGGTTTGCCGTGGAACAAGAGAGAGGACACAATTGCAGTGACTTTCCCTGAGGAACCTGTTGATAACACTAAGAGAGGAATGCTACGATTCTTAGCTGCGGTGTACGACCCGCTTGGTGTAGCGTCGCCCACAACATTAGTGGGAAAGCTTCTATACCGCGAAGTATGCGACAGTCGACTACCGTGGGATGAGAAACTGTCAGACAGAATTGGACAAGAGTGGCTGAAGTTTGTGAGGAGCCTCCCCAACAAGGTTGAAGTACTGCGGAGCATACCAAGGTTCAAGGAGCCGATCGAAGGAGTCCAGTTGCATGTATTCGGTGACACAAGTGGAGTTGGTACATCAGCGGCCGTCTATGCAGTGATTACGCAAGCCTCCGGGGTGAGCAAGGGCTTAATAGCAGCAAAGTCAAGATTATCAAAGAAGAATCTTACAATTCCAAGATTGGAACTTGTGTCCGCTCACATGGCCGCTAACCTGGTGGAGAACGTGAGAGTCGCACTTGAAGGATATCCAATCAAGTCAGTCCATGGGTGGAGTGACAGTACTGTCGCACTCCACTGGATCAAGGGGGGAGGTACTTACAAACAGTTTGTGGCCAACAGAGTCCGCAAGATCAACGACAAAGATTACATTGAATGGAGACATGTCGACTCCAAACACAACCCAGCCGACATAGGAAGCAGAGGCTGCAAGGCAGATCAGCTGTGTAATGTGTGGTTGCCGGGACCACAATGGTTGTCCAAGCCAGAGGAGTGGCCGGGAGACGTAGTGACAGAGCCTAACAAAGAAACGGAAGCAGAAGCTAAGCTTACTAAGGAGGTGTTTGCAGTGGCAGTGGAGGCGAGGGACGACTTCGATGAAGTGCTGGAAAGGCATACCTTCTGGCGAACGATCAGAATCAGTGCATGGGTCATGAGATTCCTTCAAAATTGCCGGAGCAAGAAGTGGAACCGAGTAAGCGGACCCTTGACAACAGCTGAGACGGAGATACAGGTCAAGTGGTGGATAAGGCGGGAGCAGCAGAGACACAGTGTAACAGACAAGTTTCTGGAAGACCAAGAAAGGCTCAACCTTCAGAAGAATGACCAAGGAATCTATGTGTGCAGAGGAAGAATTCAAGGACATTATCCGGTGTATTTGCCACCCAGGGTAGTCTTATCAGAAAAAATGGTGCAAGACGCCCACATCTTGACGCTACACGGGGGAGTCGGCCTAACGATGGCGCATGTGAGACGAGTATTGGATTCCCCGTCTCCGGCAACTGGCGAAGAACGTGGTTAACCACTGCTATGGGTGTAAGAAGTTCCATGTGACAAAGCTCCAAAATCCACCGCCTGGAAACTTACCAGTGGATCGTACAGAGGGGACATTTCCGTTCCAAGTAGTAGGGGTGGACTACGCCGGGCCCATAACTTACAAGATTTCGAAGAAGAAAGAAGGCAAGGCATACATTTTACTGTTCGCATGCAGTCTAACGAGAGCGGTCCATTTAGAGTTACTAACTGACCAGACCACTGCTGGTTTCATCAGGTGTTTGAAACATTTCATTGCGAGACGGGGGAGGCCTACGAAGATTTATTCGGACAATAGAAGAAGTTTTGTGGCTGCATCCAGGTGGCTCAAGAGTGTTATGAGGGAGGAGAAATTGCAAGACTATCTGGCCCACCACAACATCCTTTGGCAGTTTAACCTCGCCAGAGCCCCATGGTGGGGGGGTCAATTTGAACGGTTGGTTGGAGTTGTGAAACAGTCATTTTACAAATCTATGGGACGAGCGTACCTGACATTCGGAGAGCTTGAAGAAGTTGTGCTTGAGGTGGAGGTGGCCGTCAATAACCGCCCGTTATCCTATGTTGAAGATGATGTTGAACTTCCGGTGCTAACGCCAAACGTCATGATGCACGGGCTACCTAACCTCCTGCCAGAGGAGGATGCAGAGTCAGTGGAGGATGTGGAGCTACGTAAGAGGACAAGATACCTCCGTCGCTGCAAGGACATTCTGTGGTCAAGGTGGACTACAGAATACATCAGAAGTTTGAGGGAGAGACACAATCTCAAACACAAGACCAAGGTGCTGACACTGAAAGTTGGAGATGTGGTGCTAATTCAGAGTGAGGAGCGCAACCGTGGAAAGTGGAACATTGGAGTTGTAGTGAAACTCATCAAGGGGCGTGACGGCGTCGTCCGAGCAGCGAGGTTGAGAGCGGGGAAGTCCTACTTGGAGCGAGCAATCCAACAGCTATGTCCAATGGAGCTGTCGTGCGACGTACGGGACACACAGTTGAGAAATTCGGTGCAGCTTAATCCTCGAGCCAGAGAGTTCGCCCCTAGGCGGGCTGCTGTAGCTGCGGCGAAGCGGATCAGAGAGATTGCAGAGCAAGAGAACAAGTGAACAGACCCAGGGACAAGTGGGGTCATGAACTGTTAGAACTGTTAAATCTGTTAGAACTGTTAAATCTGTTAGAACTGTTAAGCCCATGGAGCTGTATGTTCGATTCGCTCCTCTTGCGAGAACTGATTCAGTGACTTGCGGAGTCACGAACTATTAGAACTCTTTAAAACTGTTGCTGTTATATAAGCATGGAGCTGTGTGATTATATTTGCTCCACTTGCGTGTATCAAATAGGGGGAGAGTGTCGGACCCGAAATGGGGTTCCTGTGGTGCGTGTGTGACGTAAGCCGAACCGGTCAGGACCGGTTTTGGCACTAGAACACGAGGAGAAAGAGAGCGAGCGATCTTGTGAGTACGAGCGAGTTTATCAAACGAGAAACGAATAAATTTTGTTGAAATCATCGCAACATACCTGCCGAAGCTTGTGGATTGCAGGACGACGTGAGTCTACTGTGTTTGGCGTCGTCGACGACACCACGACGACGAAATTTGTTAACCGCGCTTGCGCAGTGCACGGTATCTCACTTTCGGTCGTCGTCGACAAAGTCGTCGTCGTGGTTCTTAAGTTCCCTATTAATAGAAGCAAACCGTTCTACAGAACATTTTATCAAAATATGCATATTTAATAAGATAGTCATGCCTTAAGTGGCCTAAGTGTGCAAACCTGTTCTGTTTTTTCTGGATACTGTTGAGTATGTTATGTTTGGAAGCATGCGTAGTAGAGTGCTACAACACAACCAATTCGTTTCCACTTCTGCAGTTATTTTTACATGTATATGAAAGGGAATATATGCGTGCAAAACTAGCCAAGTAGTTTCCTTCACGAAGCTGAAGATCATGTGGATCATTACGAATCCAAGTCAGCTATTTTTTCGCATACTGATAGAAACAAGCACTGCTACTCTTACCTTTTGTGATTCCCGCCTGCACTGCTTGTTTTACGTCAGCTAGTTCCAACCCTACATGTTCAACTTTTGCCATAATATCTGAACCGACGTTTTTCAATTGAGTTTTAACAGCTGTAACTTCCTTTTCTACATCTGACCTGACCTCTTCCACTTTCGTACGCACATCTCTTGCCGTAGTTATCACATCTGACGCGACTTCTTCCACTTTCTTTTCCACATGTTACTGCAGTTGTTACGTCTGACCCGACTTCTTCCATTTTATTCTGCATATCTGTTACTGCCGTTTTCATATCTGACGCGACTTCTTCCATTTTCTTTTCCACATCTGTTACTGCTGTTGTAACGTCTGACCCCACTTCTTCCACTTTATTCTGCATATCTGTTACTGTCGTTTTCATATCTGACGCGACTTCTTCCACTTTCTTTTCCACATCTGTTACTGCAGTTGTTACGTCTGACCCTACTTCTTCCACTTTATTCTGTACTTCCGTTACTGCCATTTTAACGTCGGACGCGACTTCTTCCACTTTTAACTGCACCTCTGTTGCTGCCGTTTTTACATCTGATCCAACAGTTTTAATTTGAGACTCGATCTGGACGAGGTGATCACTGATTTGCTTGAACTTGACGGCAGCATCCTTTTCTTTCTTTAACTCTTCCTCTAACTCTTGAAGCCTGGAAGTAGGAAAGTCTTCTTCTTTAAGCTTCCCGATCTCATCAATCCTTGTTGTGTCTTGTCCAAGTGCAGAAAATACATCTCTTGCCAGCTGTAGGTAATGATCAAAAGTTGTCTTGTCAATCTTTTGGGTGCTTGTCTGGTGAAAGAGTGTGTTGCGTAGCAGACGGAGCTGGTCCAACGATAACGCAAACGTCTCGGTCTGGTTTCCAGAAGGGCTTGAAATGACAGGGTGAAATGTTCCACTCGGTAAACGACGCGGCTTCACGTACAGTTTGTCTAAAGTAGCCAAGACTCCACTCCCGTCAGGCATGGCAAAACTTTGAGCATAGAGAGTGGCTTCAAACAGCGCTGTGCAGTCCCACTCATGATATGATTTACTGGTTAGAACATATTTTGTCTTTCCACCCTCCTTACAGAGAAACATGTTTCGAACCACAGGTGAGTCGTCCCATTTTTGAAAGCCCGGTGTTGGAGCGACTTGATTGTCCCACAAGTGAACAAAAACATGGCGGAGGACGAGTGGAAATTCATCAAGTACGACAGATGAGAACTTGAAAAAGTTCAGTTGCTCCAACGCGAATGTAGCCATTGTGGGGATAATAACCTTTAATACAGTATCATATGTTAGAAGGTAAGATACCAAACCGTCTTCGAACAATCAACCATTGTAAAGGGAGATTATCTGCAAAGATACAGAGAGTAAAATAAAATCTTTGGAAAATAATTACTTATAACTTTTGCTAACAACACATTTACATATTCTACATATTAAAATATGTAAATGTGTTTTTAGTAATTATTATTTAAGTAATTATTTAAGTTTAACCCAGGATTAAGCCAAATGTTAAACAAGGTTTTCTTGTCTAAGAACATGTAACTCGAGCTTACAAAATACTGTTGTGTCTTTACTTCAAAAAAAAGAGAAATAATAACACAAAATGTTTCTCTAAGCAATGCATTGGAAGGTAAATACAAAAAGTGGAAAAAAGTTTTAGGGCCTGGATTAGCGCTAATTGGCCTTTCAGGAACCCGGCCCAGACTTGTAAACAAAGCTTTACCGTAAACGAATTATGCAACTTTTAATAGCAATTAGAAATTGAAGTGTCAATTTATCAAGCTATTCCATTTATTCACAACCACTTTAATACCCTGCTTCTAATACACCGTTAAACCACTGCAAGGCTGGCTTTACATTTACACGGAATGTTTATCATGACATTGACCACCATCTCACCTCCCATGTGCTGCAGTGAGAATTTACAGGCATTCAATTGATTAAAACAAGTTGGTTTAATCTTAAAGTGTGACGAAAGTAGTAAAGGAGGGATGAAATTAATCTTTTTTTTGAAGTGGGATCTCATTAGTGTGAATTGGAAAACATAAACAGCGATTATGTCATAGCCGACGTTTGTCGTTGTCTCTTGAATGAAGTGTGGGGAATGTCAATGAGATAAGATTATGTGCTATTCAAGAGGCCCTGACTGTAAATATCGAGAATCCTCCGACAGTTGCAAAATTTCATAATTTATTTTATTCTACCTAAAAGACCCTTTTGGTGAACTATTTTCAAAAATGGAAATAAAAAGTTCCATCGCGCTTTGCTTTTTCCGAAAAATCCAAAAGTTCAAATTACGCTGAGGCGGCCCCCCACCCACCGGAAAAACAATGAAAAATTCTGCAACTTCGCTAACTCCGTACGCGACAACGCGTTGAATTCTCGGTTTGCTATTTTGGATATTGGTAAAAAAAAACCCTTTGTCTTTTACAAAATGTAAACTTCATGTAATTTTGTCAAGTTTAGGACAACATAAAAACCCGTTGAAATAACCCACTTTCAATCTTTTGGGTTGAGGTGGAATAAAGGCCAACTTTAAAGGCCTATAAAATCCTAGTATATAAATTTACGTGTCATATTGTACATCAGGTGAAAGCTTTATCCTCGTAGGTCATTATCTATAAAACGCAAAAACTAGCGCATCCAGTTTGAAAAGAGTTCGGGCTATTTTGACCAAACCTTCAATGCAAATTGCTGAGCGGATGTCACGCAAGAGGTCACGGCCAATCCTTCAGTTTGCAAATAATGCATCTTTTTTCTCTTCTGATTGAAAATGTCAGCAAAGAGCGCCTTGAAGTACTTCAATAACCTTTCATTATATTTAACGATCATACAAGCACGCCTCATATCATGTTATTAATCTTAGATCTTTAACGAAGATAACGGTCGTCGATCGCGTTGATGCCGTAGTCCAATAAATTGACATAAAATTTGATTCACATACACAACGAAGGGTATTACAAAGTTGAAGAGAATAGGGTAGATGGTTGTTACTCTTGTTTTAGAATAACGCGATTTAATCCCAGGAGCTCCCTATCTTACTCAATTTTTCACAGAAGATGACGAAAAGGTCAACAAAACAGACTGACAAAACAAATGATCAATGAAGATGTGTGTCCTTGCAGTTCTTGCTTACCGTAATTCGTTCATAAATGATAAAGTCAATCACTCAAATATTTTTATTGCCTGTAGAAAAAAAAAGAAAAAAAAAAGAAACCAATCAAGAGTGAAAAAAAAACTTACGACCTTTTTCACCAAAAAACCGCATTCCAAAACGAATGTCACGCAAAAGAGTTGCACATTCCATGACATTCTGACAACATTATTCTCTCGTTGTTGTAAGGTTCTTTCTTTTTTTCAACGCTTTCAGCAGGATTTTTGGTTTGAGAATTCTCTTTTAACCATGAACAACGCTGTTACGAAAAGGCACTAGTACCATGCATTGCGTCGAGTAGAATATTACAACTATGTCAAATGTGATTTGTGTTATAACGTCATGTGACGTAACCGTCATACGGAGTTGGCTGGAGAACAGCCAGATGGATGTTCAGTTCCAACGGAGACTACAGGATATATTTAAGTCCTCTACAGCTAAAGGGGACTGTGGAATTAGTAGCAGTGAGTCAACTTTCTTCTTATCGACCATCGAAACCCTTTCTTCTATTTGGGCATGGTAGTAAACCCCTTTCAAAGTATACCCGGGTACATCGGCTCTGGGATACCCGAGACGAAGGACTTTTTTGAAAATTTTGGATAACCCGGACACAAAACAAGCGACGGAAGTGATCAAAAAGAATTGCTATCAATCGATCATACTTGTCACTTGAAAAACCGAAATGCCCCGAAATACATATTCATGACAAAAGGATATTGAAGATAAAATTGTTTTGATCACTGACAGATATCGGTATTGGGTTTTGCGTAAAAACTCAGAATAGAGGCGTAGAAAGAAGGTAGCTTAGCGTACGTGGCCGTACCCTTCCCCCAGGGGAAAAAAAGAAAAAGGCGGAGGGTACAGCTTCACCTTGGCAAAGGGTAGGCTCAAGCGAGTTATTCTTTTCGAGCGGTGAGTGATGCGAGCCATGAAAGAGCGCTAAACCGGAGCGCCCGCACCCCAGTCATTTCGCGTTTCTCTTTCTGGTGCCCCTCGCCTCTCTCCTCCGCAGAGGCTCCCGCTTGGTTTTTCAGTAATAATAGCAATAATTAAAAAGAAAAAAATGGTAATAGTGTTGTGAACGTTCGTTCCATCGTCTCTCGCCCGCCTTTCTTGCCTCTAGGACACAAACATGCTTCTGCGGAGGAGACATGCGAGTGAGCACCAGAAAGAGACGCGAGATGGCCGGAACGGGGGGGCCCTAGCCTGCCACTTACGCGCTCTGTCTTGGCTCGCGTGCGTTGCTCTCCGCTCGAAGAGGTAGCTTGCTCGATGCTATCCCATCCTATTGCTTGGAAATGATCTGGGGGTGGGTAGAAAACGACCACATCAGCCCTAAGTCAATTATCAATGAATCTGATCAAATTCTTCATTTTCTTCAAAACCCCACCTAAAGTAAAAGAGGAAGACCCCGACAAAATCCCCTTCAAATCGCTGGAAGCTCGCATGAAATGGGACTCTCGACTGAAGCAAAAGCAAGATACGACAAGGTATACAATTAACAAGGCGAATAGAAACAATTCGCATGTTGCCAGGGTCCCTGCCTCCAGTTCCGTAAAACGGGCTGTAAGATATATCTTTGGAGCCTTTATTCTCACCAATTTTATCACAGTTTATCTTTATGTTAAAAAAGACCGTTTACAAAGGCACAAACACAATTTACATGTTGTCACACATACATCAAGTTAATTGCTGCTTTTTAGAAGCGCGTGTTCGTTTTTTTCGGTGTTTTTTAATATTATTATTACAAGACGAAGACCCGCAAAACGTTCGTAGCGGGCGGCGAGGAAAGGAGAAATGGCTGTCATTCAGATTCATTGATAATTGGAGATCGTACACGTATCAAGCAGTTTAGAGCTGAGTACAAGTGACTTTGACTTTTACTTTCGGTGGGGTCTTGTAGAAAATCGGAAAGCCTGGTCAAATTCATTGACCAATACTAGGATCCTTTTTTTCTTGTACGTCTCGGATCGAGATAGCTATTTCGAGATGTTTTCAGGACCGGATTTTGAGGAGAGTTACCGGAACATCTGGTCCTTGCTGTTCTGTAGACAAATCCGTACTCTTTTGGTTACGTCACGTGAAGTTATATTATCACGCAAATCAAATTTGACATGTTTGTAATAATTTACTCGACGCGATGGTACAAGTGCCTTATGGTAACTGTTTTTCATGGTTAAAAAAGAATTCTCAAGCGTTGAGAGAAGAAAGAACCTTACAACAGCCCATGGTGAACAACGAGACGATAATGTTGTCAGAAAGGGCTACTCCTTTGCGTGACAGCATTAGCCAATGAACTCAGAGAGGCGACAAAGAATTTTTCAAATTACTGAAAAAATCCTGGCAAAACCCTGCATACATACGTACGCAGGGTTGTGCGGACTGGAGTAAAACTGAAAACTAGAGAATGACTGGAAAACCTACAGTTTGACTAACAATAGACGCCCTTTCAACTGTGCGGGCACAACAGGGATCAAAACGCAACAATGACAGTTAGAGTCTTCGTAGTCAATTAAGGCATGGGTCTCAATTTGCTCACTTCAAAAGCGAGTGGGTTGTCTATATCTAAGCGCTTTATATGTAGACACGTAAAACTTTGCCAGCTGCACACATTTGAAGTTAGTTTGTGCCTATTTCATGCTTTAAAATCATGCAAATTAGGTCACGTGAACACCGTCGGCTAAAAAAGTCTTTTCTTGAAACGGCAACACTTTTTCGTGTGTCCTCTTTTTTTTTGCCGGTTGCATAATGTTAAGGCCGTTTAATATATCACTTCTGTGCTTGGCCTTTTTTAGATATTTAAAAGCGACAGCAGCAACAGGACTACGCTCACCCAGAAGATCATGCTTCATCCACTTAGGGAGCATTCATAATTTATCTAGAGGGTGGGCTATGATGATTTCCTTATTTTTTTCCTTTCATTATTTTGAAGCCCCCCCTGATCATCTCAGGGTTTTTTTTTCCGACCCCCCCTCAAGAGATGTTGATTTATCAAAGGAAAATATCATAGCCCCCCCCCCCCTCCCCCAGCACATAAGTACAACATGGAGATTACAATTGGGAGGAGCTTCTTCTGATGGAAGGGCTAAATTCTCTTTACGTTTTGGAACTTGACTTATATTTGAAGAATCACTCGTTACCTTGAAAAAAAAAGAGCTGAAAAAAAAACTGGAACTGATTACCACCCATTTGAAAGAGACTAGGGCTGAGGCATTGAGAACCATGACTGTAACAGGGCAAAGTCTTTTACAAGAGCCAGAAGCAGTCTCAGATAATGATGATGATGATGACGAAGGCAACGACACTGTCTTGGGGGAAACACGGAGTGAGGAGAGTGAGGGTGAGGAGAGAGAGTGTGAGGAGAGTGACGAGAGTGAATTTGAGCCACTCGCAAAGAGACCTTGTAGCACAAGAAGTGGGCGTCATGCATCAAGTTTCATACTCTAGTTCTGTATCAACATTTTGTCGAAATGAAATAAAAGACAGGAATTATAAGAGCGTCCAACAGCATATTTTCATTTCCTTTTCTTTTTCAGGAAAAAAATGGTTGGCCCCCCCTATGCTCGATGTAATTTTCATTGGAAAATTTAAACAGCCCCCCCTAAATCATAGTAGGGAAAAACAGTGACCCCCCCCCCCCCCCCCTCAAAATCATCATAGCCCACCCTCTAGGTAAATTATGAACGCTCCCTTAAAAAGTATCAAATGACTCCTTGGCTCCAACCCTTTACCAAAAAGACTGTATCAAAGAGTATCTCTTGTTAGACGTGTGTACATGACTATTCTTAGTGGCACATAATATTCGGTCTTCTCAGTCACAAGCGCATTCTATCTCGCGACCCTCTTACAGACTAAGGGGCACTCGCAGAAATTATGATCGATATCAATGATCGTGTTACAGTTCTGTAAGGTGCAGGAGAAGTTTCAAGGATAGGGACTAGTACAACTGAAGTCAGTCTTCAAAATTACTTCCATCGTAAAATTCTAAAAGGCAAGGGACCAAGAAAATAACTAAAACAATCGCAAAGCACTAACGCGTAACAACCGATTTAACTGACGAACAAAGCTTACAACAAGATAAGAATATCTGTAAAGGAATGGATATCAAATGCTTCTTAAAGAATATCTGCGGTTCACTTTTGGAAACTACCGTGGAACTCCGAGACAAATGGTTTGAGCCCAAAACTAATTAATCTTTTTATGCTAATTGCCATTTAACCCTGCAAGCATACGTTTGTGAGCTTTAATGACAGGAATAAAAAACATAATTAACTAATCGAAATGAAGAGATGAATGAAAGTAAAGATCGTTTTGGTGATCTGGTTGGTTTCTTCTGAAAGAAGATTAAAAAGGGGTAAATTTCTACAATTTGATTGCTCATCCATGTCTGTTTATTAAATGTATAAACTTGGTTGAACAATTAATTAAAGAATGAGCGAGCCGAAAGGGCTCAGTTCACTATCCGAAGTAATCAGTTAAGTTGAATTAAAGTTTGTTAACTTTGGAATAACATTGTTTTTATCGCAACAAAACGCACTTGTTATAATGGAATTTTTTAAATAATGTGAAAACATCCAAATGCTCTTTTCTTTTGACTGTTCCTGTCGATGGATGACTGATTTTCTAGAAAAATCTGTTCTCTTAGAAGGCTTGCGTGGAACTTTCCCGAATAAAAAGGCGAAAGTGAAAGACGATATGGTATTAAATTAATAAAACTTCAACTTGATCCGCTATTGTAAAATCTGCTTTAAACATCACTGATCATTACTATTATGTGATAGTCATTACAAACCACGAATAAGCGCAAAGACAACCCTGGGGTATAAATTAACATGGACAAACTAAAAATATGCTTTATTTGATGCGGACTCTGTATCAACTTCCGCTTTCAAACTTAAAACGCATCCCTAGCTCAGCTGACAAACAGAGAAATAAAGAACCGTTCACAAAAACTATGAACTAACTTCAGTGACCTTGGAAAAGTACCAAGAAAAGGTACCTCTCGCAAAAAGTTGCTAGAAATCAAGTTGAAGCAATTGGTCAACAATCGCGCGATCAGCAGTGCGTTAACTGAATCACTTCAATCATGCACATAGAACTTACCTTCGATTTCGCATTTAAATGGCAAAAATAGGCACAATCATAAAAGGACAGAATAGTATTTGACATACCGATGTGCTAAGTCAAGCCCAGTGAAGTTGTCATCAATAGTTTAGGTTGGTGGGCGCGGTAGTCAGCAGAAGACTCAAATACTGATCAACCGGAAAAGTAAGAAATTCTGCAAATTCTTCGTTGTCAATTAAGGCATGGGCCTCAATTTGCTCACTTCAAAAACCAGGGGGTTGTCTATATCTAAGCGCTTTATATGTAGACACGTAAAACTTTGCCAGCTGCACACATTTGAAGTTTGTTTGTTTCTATTTCACGCTTTAAAATTATGCAAATTAGGTCACGTGACCACAGTCGGCTGAAAAAGCCTTTTCTTGAAACGGCAACACTTTTTCGTGTGTTCTCATTTTTTTTTGCCGGTTGTATAATGTTAAGGCCGTTTAATATATCACTTCTGTGCTTGGCCTTTTTTAGATATTTAAAAGCGACAGCAGCAACAGGACTACGCTCACCCAGATCATGCTTCATCCACTTAAAAAGTATCAAATGACTCCTTGGCTCCAACCCTTTACCAAAAAGACTGTATCAAAGAGTATCTCTTGTTAGACGTGCGTACATGACCATTCTCACTGGCACATAATATTCGGTCTTTTCAGTCATCAGCGCATTCTACCTCGCGACCCTCTTACAGACTAAGGGGCACTCGCAGAAATTGTGATCGATATCAATGATCGTGTTACAGTTCTGTAACGTGCAGGTGAAGTTTCAAGGATAGAGACTAGTATAACTGAAGTCAGTCTTCAAAATTACTTCCATCGTAAAATTCGTAGAACAAACAATCACGCTTTTGAAGGGAATGTTTGGCGATTTTATATTTGCTCTTTTGAGTTGTGACGTTCTAAAAGGCAAGAGAGCAAGAAAATAACTAAAACAGTCGCTAAGCACTAACGCGTAACAACCGATTTAACTGACGAACAAAGCTTGCAACAAGATTAGAATGTCTGTAAAGGGATGGATACCAAATTCTTCTTGAAGAATATCTACGGCTCACTTTTCGAAACTACCGTGGAACTTCGAGAAAAATGGTTTGAGCCCAAAACTAATTAATCTTTTTATGCTAATTGCAATTTAACCCTGTAAACATACGTTTGTGAGCTTTAATGACAGGAATAAAAAACATAATTAACTAATCGAAATGAAGAGATGAATGAAAGTAAAGAACGTTTTGGTGATCTGGTTGGTTTCTTCTGAAAGAAGATTAAAAAGGGGTAAATTTCTACAATTTGATTGCTCATCCATGTCTGTTTATTAAATGTATAAACTTGGTTGAACAATTAATTAAAGAATGAGCGAGCCGAAAGGGCTCAGTTCACTATCCGAAGTAATCAGTTAAGTTGAATTAAAGTTTGTTAACTTTGGAATAACATTGTTTTTATCGCAACAAAACGCACTTGTTATAATGGAATTTGTTAAATAATGTGAAAACATCCAAATGCTCTTTTCTTTTGACTGTTCCTGTCGATGGATGACTGATTTTCTAGAAAAATCTATTCTCTTAGAAGGCTTGCGTGGAACTTTCCCGAATAAAAAGGCGAAAGTGAAAGACGATATGGTATTGAATTAATAAAACTTCAACTTGATCCGCTATTGTAAAATCTGCTTTAAACATCACTGATCATTACTATTATGTGATAGTCATTACAAACCACGAATAAGCGCAAAGACAACCCTGGGGTATAAATTAACATGGACAAACTAAAAATATGCTTTATTTGATGCGGACTCTGTATCAACTTCCGCTTTTAAACTTAAAATGGAAAAGTACCAAAAAAGGTACGTCTCGCAAAAAGTTGCTTGAAATCAAGTCGAAGCAATTGGTCAACAATCGCGCGATCAACAGTGCGTTAACTGAATCACTTCGATCATGCACATAGAACTTAACTTCGATTTCGCATTTAAATGGCCAAAAATAGGCACAATCATAAAAGGAAAGAATAGTATTTGACATACCGATGTGCTAAGCCAAGCCCATTGAAGTTGTCATCAGTGGTTTAGGTTGGTGGGTGCGATAGTCAGCAGAACACTCAAATACTGATCAACCGGAAAAGTAAGAAATTCTGCAAATTCTTCAAAGCCAATTAAGGCATGGGCCTCAATTTGCTCACTTCAAAAGCGAGGGGGTTGTCTATATCTAAGCGCTTTATATGTAGACACGTAAAACTTTGCCAGCTGCACACATTTTAAGTTTGTGCCTATTTCATGCTTTAAAATTATGCAAATTAGGTCACGTGACCACCATCGGCTGAAAAGGCCTTTTCTTGAAACGGCAACACTTTTTCGTGTGTTCTCATTTTTTTTTGCCGGTTGTATAATGTTAAGGCCGTTTAATATATCACTTCTGTGCTTGGCCTTTTTTAGAAATTTAAAAGCGACATCAACAGTCCTATTCAGGACTACGCTCATCCAGAAGATCATGTTCCATCTACTTAAAAAGTATGAAATTACTCCTTGGCTCCAACCCTTTACCTAAAAGACTGTATCAAAGAGTATCTCTTGTTAGACGTGCGTACATGACTATTCTCACTGGCACATAATATTCGGTCTTTTCAGTCACAAGCGCATTCTACCTTGCTGCCCTCTTACAGACTAAGGGGCACTCGCAGAAATTGTGATCGATATCAATGATCGTGTTACAGTTCAGTAACGTGCAGGAGAAGTTTCAAAGATAGGGACAAGTATAACTGAAGACAGTCTTAAAAACTACTTCCACCGTAAAATTCTCAGAGCAAACAGTCACGCTTTGGAAGGGAATGTTTGGCGATTTTATATTTGTTCTTTTGAGTTGTGACGCTGTAAAAGGCAGGAGAGCAAGAAAATAACTAAAACAATCGCAAAGCACTAATGCGTAACAACCGATTTAACTGACGAACAAAGCTTACAACAAGATTAGAATATCTGTAAAGGGATGGATACCAAATTTTTCTTGAAGAATATCTGCGGTTCACTTTTTGAAACTACCGTGGAACTCCGAGACAAATGGTTTGAGCCCAAAACTAATTAATCTTTTTATGCTAATTGCCATTTAACCCTGCAAGCATACGTTTGTGAGCTTTAATGACAGGAATAAAAAAACATTATTAAATCGAAATGAAGAGATGAATGAACGCAAGGAACGCTTTGGTGATCTGGTTGGTTTTTCCTGAAAGAAGATTAAAAGGGGGTAAATTTCTACAATTTGATTGCTCATCCATGGCTGTTTATTAAATATATAAACTTGGTTGAACAATTAATTAAAGAATGAGCGAGCCGGAAGGGCTCAGTTCACTATCCGAAGTAGTCAGTTAAGTTGAATTAAAGTTTGTTAACTTTGGAATGACATTGTTTTAATCGCAACAAAACGCACTTGTTATAATGGAATTTTTTAAATAATGTGAAAACATCCAAATGTTCTTTCCTTTTTGTCTTTTTATAATGACTGTTCCTGTCGATGGATGACTGATTTTCTAGAAAAATCTATTCTCTTAGAAGGTTTGCGTGGAACTTTCCCGAATAAAAAGGCGAAAGTGAAAGACGATATGGTATTAAATTAAATTAATGAAACTTCAACTTCATCCGCTATTGTAAAATCTGCTCTAAGGGAAAGTTCATTTAATATGACAAAATCTGTGAAAATTAACGGAAAAACAGACGGATAAAGTCAGACGGATTGTCTATCCAAAATTAAGACCGTTCCATTTTCAAATTAAGATGTATTATGTCTCACACGAATTATCCAACGGATAATCCGTCTCGGACGGATAATCCGTTTGTAGTGTGAATACCGCCAATTAACTTAATTCACATGGACTTATAGACTTTGCGATCACTTGTATCCTACCGAAGGCTCTTCTTGCACTAAGCTAAGATCAGTCTCTACTTTCATTTCGCTTGGTAAACAGATTTCCAGATCGAAAAGTCTCACATTTAGTACAGTACGCGTATAGCTGAATACTGAGAATCGAACAAATATAGTTGCATATGCCTCCAGTGCCTTCGCGGCCACATACCATGCATTCAAGTTGGTATAGTACAACAAAGGCATCCCAAGAACCTGGGCAGATTTGCAAAAACCTCGCTATATCGTTTATAAGGTGCCTCTGACTACCGCCACCAAGAATACGTCTGCATGCGGGCTTGTATTTTGCTCGCCCGCAATTAAATACCAATAAGGTATTTTGCTGAATAATAAAATAATTATTGTATTCGGCTTTCGAATGATCTGGAGTGAAGATCTCGGAGGGTGTTTTCCTCGGCGGATAACAGCCCTCCCTATCTCCATAAGAGGGTCTCAATGGGGTTGTGGCATTTACGGTTATCGGCTAAAATTCTGGCTCTTTTACGGCTATAGGCTAATTTTTTTCAGTTACGGTTAACAAAAAAGTTGAAAATTAACTTCGTTTGTTTCAAAAAGTTAAATATTAATAAACCTGTATTTTTTGTATCTTTAAAGCAAAATAAAGGTCTTTTAAAAGATCATCTCGGGATATGATATAAGCTATTCTTTTGAAAAATTTTAACATTTGATAGATCATACTTTTTATAAAGTATTCCACTTCTAATATTATTTTACACATAGAAATGTCAATAGTCAATTTAAAAATAATCTTTGAGAAAAAGCAAATCAAACACGCGAACGCCCAGCTCAAGGCCGGGGCGCGACATTCATTACAACAGAAATGTCCGTTTTTACACTAGAGACGGGTTATCCATTTGATGATTCGCGTCAGACAGGTAATACGTCTTAATTTGAAAATGGAATAGTTTTAATTTTGAATGAACAATCCGCCTGACTTTATCCTTCAATTGCGATGGACAGTTTGAAGACGGGATTATCCGTTCCAGATAGCCTGTGTACAGCCGCCCCCTCCCCTCAGAAAAAAAAAATCGGAGAAGGGGTGTCTGTCGGGAAGGGGGCGACTGTACACAGGCTAGTCTCAGACGGATAATTCGGTTCTAGCTCTAGTGTGAAAACGGCCAATAACAAAATTCCCGTGTCAAGTGTTTTTAATGATAGCGAAGGACTGTACGGAACAGAAATCAACGAGGAGCCATTCCTTAATTCATACCAGCCCATCACAAACATCTTGTAAACTGCTACTTTTCAAAGAGATAACTCGTGATTTACGAGTTGTCTTATATATAATTATAGAGAGTTCTTTGATTTGTTAGCATTTCAGTTAACTTAGCTTTCGGCTCACATATCGCCGAATGTAGGCTGGTTTGGTTCTTGGGTTACCTTTTAGTTCGAAGTGAAACAGAACATTCACACAACTGCAATTAGACACACCACTCTAGCCACCACTACCTCAGGTCGATATTGCTTTCATCGACCCATCTCCCTTTAAAGAGAATAGAATAAAATGTAATACTGTATTTACCTAGTACATATCACCTACATGCTTTAACTCGTTCCGCAGTAAAACGTGAATATATCAAAATAATACTGCCAATGATAACGATAAGAGTACAACGAAACTTGAGACTTTTAGAAGGAGGAAGAAAACTAAGCAAATGACCTTACACTTTGTACTCTTGTTTCTGCGCATGGTTCTTCGCAATGATTTTTCAGTCTACCTTATTACATAAAATTTTCGCGACACGTTAATTTCGCGAATTTCGCGATGCAAAAAAAATCGCGAAATGAAAGTGACGCGAACAATGAGTGTCGCGAACCTAACATGACGCGAGAATTAAGTGACTTACATAATGTCCATAATAAAGAAAGAACGAATTTATTACGACTGAAACGTTTAAAAATAACATTTTTTACTTTTCTGATGAAGTTTCAGTGTAAATGGATGTTTTGATCAATTGACTCAAGAACAATAATTCACGTACAAGTATGAACTGCTTGTGGACATTGTGAGGACTGCTTGGTTTTTCTTAATTTTTACGTTATTGTTCCTTTGATAAAGTCGTTTTATTTAATTTAAAGACATGTTAAATAACATTGCCTATGAAATGTAAATTGTTGTACGGAAACACGCGAATTTAAAGTGATTCAAAACACAAAATTTTCGAAAAATCGAAAAATTTAAGTGTCGCGAAATATGTACACATCAAAATCGCGAAATAAACATTTCGCGAATATTTCGTGTAATAAGGTACAGAATTTGGAACGCTGCAACGGTATCGCAGAGGTCTGGGTTCGACTCCCGGCAAGCCTGAATTTTTTCAGGCTTTCTTTTCGCAACTGGATAAGTTGCGTCTTTAACTGTGATGATCTTCTTTGCATATATTTCTTAATTTCGCGGTTCCAATATATAAAATTCATATAATCATCATTCAAGAACTTGGAATGTTTAAACAAAAAAGTATCAAGGATTAGCGTGGTCAAATTATTTTTGAATTCACCAGTCACTAGATGGAAACTGCGCACTTAATATTTCTCACCGTCACCATTTTTTACACTGCTATCAATCATCATCATCGTTATTATTATTACTACCTGCGCAAGTTACCATTTCGTTTGACAATAAAACGCACGTTTACGTCAGACGGGCAAATTTCACCACCAAGCCTCGTTTTGAAATTGCAAATTAGCGGAGTAGAGTTAAAAAGACTGATACCCAAGCACAAAGAGTGCAAAAGAAAAAAATTATCTTCACAATTGATGTAAAGCTGCAGTGTACACGATTTGCCGCCATTACAAAAATGGCCTAACAGGATCGTAGCCAGGATTTTTCCAGTGGTATGCACTATTTTCTAAATCTGTCTGAACCCCCACCCCACACCACAACCGAACGTCTTTCACCCTTTATTCATCCAGCTTGCTGCTATCTACTCGCTTTCTCCCGCCTTTTCTTTAAATACATCGGTCCCCCAATAAACCAAGCGTTTCTTCTCTGGAAACCGACTTTCGGGTGTAAAAAAGTCCGTTGTTTGTGCTTTTAAAATTATTTTGCGTTTTTTAAAGAATTCGCCTTATTATTATTATTATTATTATTATTATTTCTTGCGTACAGTTAGCTACGCCAACGGATCCTTGAAAAGTTCTACAAAAACAGCAATGGTCATTTTATGCAATTGAAATACGCCAATTGTGTTTCGGCAGCGAAAACCACTGTACAGCAAATGTAACCACTCGCACCCACTTGTATTATGAGCATGACATTTAACGCCACCTTTTTGAGAACATACAGGACAGCAAAAGAACGTTTCGTGACTTTCGTACCTTATGTGTTTTATCCAGAAGAACTCCTTGCGGATGCGCTCAGAAAGGCACCTCAGTTGTGAATGGATGGCTTGGTTTATGGTCGGATCACTTTGGTTCCTTAAACCCTCCGTTTGTTTGGGAATATCATTACTATCGTGAAAAATAATCTCGATGGAAGAGGGATGCAAAATAGAGGTTAAGGAAATTGCCACGGACGTGAAACATAGCAAAATTATTGTACAGTTCAGGATAGACTTCGTTCTTTCATTTTTCTTATATTAGATCCACTGATGAAAAACCAGAACAAGTCGTGGTATAACTGGTACGCTGGTAGATAACAACACACTGGCTCACTTTTGAGCTCGCTCGCTAGATTTTGATAGAACGCGCTGGTTCATATATGAACTTCAAAGTAGGGTTCGTACTCTTTTGAGTTCTTCAAATTCCATGACTTTTTTTTTTCTTGATCTTTTTTAGTTTTCCATGACCTTAGGTTTAGCTGTCATTTTCGAAAATTTTCGAAACCGTTCCTTGTTTTAGTATATCTTTTTACCGCTTAAAAAGTTCAACAGAAACAAACTCTGGCATCCTTCAAAATGCTTGCCGTTCGCGCTGTCTAATTACTCCTCTTTATCGTACGTTATCATTGCTTTTTGCTTTGTAATCTGGAGTAACTAATCCACCAAACTTCCATGACTTTCAAGGACCGACAATTAAATTCTATGACTTTCCTGCCGTGAAAACGAAATTCTTAAATTCCATGACTTTCCGGGTTTTCCATGACCTGTAAGAACCCTGCAAAGAACACTCTACTAAACGACATATGAAACATAACTGATGGAATGGAGTGGAGTGGTAAAATATGGAATGGAGTGACAAAACATGGAACGATAAAATACGATCCAGTCAATTCTCTTATAAGACGGACACCTCGTGTTCGTTCCTGTCGTTTTCAGCTATATTTACATCTGTAAATAATAGACGAACAACGGACACTTGAGCAGCGCTTTTTTTAGGAAAAATACTTCAAGACAGAAATTTAGGAGCTGACCATGACAGCAATTTACGATTTTGGAAACTAAAGATTATTTTCACATAAGCAAATACATGACTTCTTGTTCTGCTCACTTTTCAGAAGCAGTAACCTATTGATTCTAATGAACAAATGAGCCTACGTTTCTAATATTATTCTATTATTTTTATTTTTGTTCTATTATGCAGGTCCGCTAACAACACTCTCGTGAAACGAAAAACACCAAAACAACAAGTACAACAAAACTAACGTTATTCATAGAGGGTGACACTTCACAAGTTCAAGCGCTGATAAACCAATGGCCCTCTGAGTGTCTCCTCAACGGACTCGTGTTGAAATTTTTTACCCTATTTATTTTCATTTCCGACCCGAAATGTTGCGCGACGGAAAGCAGAGGCTACTGGAACATCATCATCATCATGTCATATTCAGATCCTATGAAACCTTGGAAATATTCTCGTTCTTACTTGTTCATCACTCCATGTTTAATCACTCCAGTCCATGTTTTATCATATGCCCTACTAAACTGCACACAGTTTATAGCACACCAGCATATAAAACTCCTGTTACTCACCTTTAATGCCTAGGAACGTCGGAGAAGTCCAGCCTAGTCCCTAGGCGTTCTCTCTTGACCCGTTGTAGAGTCCAGGACTGACCGCGCCGAGAACACCTAGGGACTAGGCTGAGACAAGTCAACAACGGCCATAATAAGAGGAAAAAAAAAAAACTCTGCCACTACCACGCTCTTGTTAACTTACCTTCAAAAACTCATCAATAAATAAGCCCATTGACCTATCAAATGGTCGATAATACATCTCGTGCAGTGACATTACTATATCTGATAAAACCTCCCCTTATTAGTACGCCGTGTTTTATCAATGTAATCGCTTTTGGTTCCGATTGGTTCGGTTGGATCACTTGCGCTTGTTGAGTATTGGCAGAAAAGAGTTCTAGGTTTCTTGTGGTTAAAAAGAGCAACGTTCTGGAAGTAATTTGCTACTAAGTTGCAACTATGGTATCATGTAGGGTAAAAATCATCATTTAAAGCTCTTTGTTTGATGCCACAACATATACAGCTGCAACGTGGGTGGCTGTGTTAAATCTGTGGACGGCAAAGCAGCACAATTTGATTCTAGGCCATTTGACATTTGTCAAATGTATATTTTGAAGCTGTTTTATTCCAACCAAACAGACCAACGGCAATAAGTGAGCAACAACCTACAATCAAGAAGTTTTTCTCCGTCGTCTTGAGGTAACTTTTGGCATTGCAGATACTGCACTTCAATGGTTCAGATCCTAACTAGCTGGTAGATCACAGCGTGTATTACTTAATGGGAGCTTCTCGGAGGATTTCTCTCTACCTCATGGTGTACCACAGGGTTCGTGTCTAGGGCCGCTGTTTTTTACAATTTATGCCAGCAAGCTATTTGAGGTAGTGAAGCGCCACCTCCCAGATGTTCATGCATACGCAGACAATAATCAGTTATATCTTTCATTTAAGCCTGGTTCCAGTGCGAGTGAATTGGAAGCGGTAACTGCATTACAAGATTGCATTCTAGACATCAAGACTTGGATGACGGCTGACAAACTTAAGCTAAATGATTACAAAACGGAATTAATTGTAATCAGAACCCGCGCGCAGTTGGACAAGATAAGCATATCAGAGCTCAGTATTGATGACGCGAAAGTGCCTGCAGTATGCAACGTTCGGAACCTACGGACGTGGTTCAACAACCATCTGAGCATGAAAACCGCTATCAGCAAGACTTGTCAACCGGCACTTTACCATCTGCATAATATTTGGCGCATTAGAAGATTTCTTAGCTTTGAAGATAGAAAGTCGATTGTTCAGGCAATAGTGATGTCGAGAATAGACTATTGCAATAGCCTATTGTATGGTGTTGCCGCTACGAACCTTAGCAATCTCCAACGGGTCCAAAACGCGGCAGTCCGATTGGTGTGCTCATTGGCAAGACATGAACACGTCACATCGTCATTTATACGTCTTCACTGGCTGCCGATTAAGTTTACAATCAATTTCAAGATTGCTATGCTCTGTTTCAAGTGCATTCATGGACACGCTCCCAATTATCTAAAAAGCATGGTTGCCATCAAGAAGACTTCGACAAACAACCTCCGCTCGAGCACCAGTATCCAGTTGGAAGACCATTCACGACGATCGAAAAAAACGCTTGGCGATTGAGCCTTTTCCAATGCATCCGCCAAGTTCTGGAACAGTCTTCCGCAATCATTACAGACACAGCAAATTTAACACCTTTAAGTCATTGCTTAAAACTCACTATTTTACAGAAGCGTTTAATTTATAATTTCTTTTTAGTGTTTTATATAGTATATATCTTCGCATTTTATTGTAAATTTAAAATTGTAAATAAGTAACAGTAATTTTGGATTCAATTTTAACATGTAAAGCGCATTTGATCATACCCTCCTGTATGTTAATTTACGCTATATAAATATTAAATATTATTATTATTATTATTATTTTTATTATTATTATTATTATTATTATTACCTAAGCGGAGTAAGAAGCCTTCATACAAATTATGACGTAACCAATGTCTTCACTTTAACAGACTAGTTGTTTAGAGTGCTGTGAAACCTAACAGACGAACGAATGGCTCGGTTTGTTACAAAAGCTTCTTCCCTTATTATTTGTAAAACAAACCTGTATTTAGCAAACAGTAGTAATCCAACTGCTGGTCAGTGAATATCTTGTGGGCATCCCCTTAATACAGGTTTAACGGCATCTCATTTCGAAGATGGAAGCTCTTCCATGTATACGTACGCATTCTTGTACAATTCAAGATAAAAAAGAAAATGTTTAATCAGATGTTGAGGAAAACACCGATGTATTCGATGTCGACGTGTAACTCCTGTAATCAATTGGGGAACAAATTAATCTAAAAATTAACAAGTTTGTAAAACGCTAAAACCCTTTTGACAGACTGCTATGAAGTATCAAAAGGGTGTACTTTATAGTTCCTGATTATTTTTCATTACTAGTCTCTATTTTTCATGTTATTTTTTCCACAGAAACTCTTTGCCAAGCGAAAAAAAACTATTTAACGGCAGTTTGATTCGCACGGCACGATATTCGTTCAAACTACTTATCGTATCTTCGTGATGATCGCCTAGCATTTTTGATCTCATGTTTGCTGCTTTTTCTAAAGGTTGCAAAGCTCCTCTCAGGTCTCCCATTTCGTGCTTCATTACACCAAGTTCGTGGTAGTTGCGTGCCGTGTCTTCGTGATCACCGAGCAGTTTTGACCTCATGTTTGCTGCTCTTTCTAAGAAATCCAAAGACTCTTTAAGGTCTCCCATTTCACGTAGCACTCTACTTAGGTCGTCGTAGTAGGTGCATACCGTATTTTCGTGATCACCAAGCAAATTCGATGTCATTTTCTGTGCTATTTGTAAAGAATATAGAGCTCCTTTTAGGTCCCCCATTTTATGCTGCACTCTACCAAGCTCGTGGTAGCTGCGAGCTGTGTCTTCATGATCACCGAACATCACGTTTGTTGCTCTTTCTAAAGAACCCAAAGCCCCTTTGAGGTCTCCCATTTCACGTTGCATTGTACCAAGCTCGTAGTAGCTGCGTGCCGTGATCTCGTGATCACCAAGCAAATTTAATGACATGTTCTGTGCTATTTTCAAAGATTTCAAAGTCCCTTTGATATCTCCCATTTCACGCCGCTTTACGCCAAGAGAGAGGTAGGCAGTTGCCATAAACTCGTTGTAACCAGGCAAGTTAAAAGTCGTTTCCGCTGATTTTTCCAACGACTCCAAAGTTTCCTTAAGATCTTTTATATCCCGCTGCACTATACTTAATATGTGTTTGCTAGACGCCATGTCTTCGTGATCACCAAGCATATTTGATCTCATAGCCGCTGCTCTTTGTAACGAATCCAAGGCTCCTTCCAGGTCTCCCATGCCATACTGCACTAAACCAAGCACGTGGTAGTTGCGTGTAGTGTCTGCGTCATCACCAAGCAAATTTGATTTTATCGATGTTACTCTTTGTAAAGAAACCAACGCTCCTTTAAGGTCTCCCATGTCACATTGCACTAAAGCAATTTTGTGGTAGCTGGATGCAGTGTCTTTTTGATCTCCAAGCACACTTGATCTTATGTTTGCTGCTCTTTGCAAAGAGTCCAAAGCTCCTTTAAGGTCTCCCATGTCACGCTGCACTAAACCAAGGCTGTAATAGGCAATTGCTGTGTCCCTGTGATCACCAGGCAGCTTCGATCTGATGTTTGCCGCGGTTTGTAGGGACTCCATAGCTCCTTTTAGGTCACCCGTGTCACGTTGCTTTTTACCAAGCGTGTAATAGGTAAGTGCTGCTCTCTCCGTGTTATTGCAAAGGAGAAGTGATCTCATGTCGCCTGCTCTTTTTAGAGACTTTAGGGCCCCTTGAAGGTCTTGCATATTATATTGCGCCATACCAAGATGAAAGTAGCAGTGCGCCGTAAGTTTGCTATTTCCCTGTAAATTGAAAATCATGTCTGCCGCTTTCTGGAATGCCTCAACCGCTGACTAATTGTCACCCATAGCGTAATGTATTTGGCCTTGCTGAAATAAGGCAGAGGCTGTATCGGGATGAACTGGTGAAAGCTCCTGTCTTAGCCGTATTCCCACTTTTACAGACTCCAATGCTCCTGTCAGGTTCTCCGCTTCTAGCTGCTTTCTAGCCTGCAGGAGGAAGCAGCTCGCCGTTTCTTCGTTAACACCATTCAAATGAAGTCTCATGTATGCTTCATGGTATCCCTCCGTCGTCGGAACGTTGTAGTAGCCGCGTCGTATTGCTACGTATTTGGCCTTTTGGAATGCTTTAACGAGTGTATCATTATCCCCCATAACCTTATAGGCAACTCCGCTATGATAAAAGCTAACCGCTCTATTAGGACTATGTCCTAGAAGTTCCTTTCTTATTTGTGAGCCTACTCTTGCAGATTTCTTTGCTTCTTTCAAGTTTCCTCCTTCACGCTGCACTCTACTAAGCCAGAAGAAGCTTTCCGCTGTGTGACATTCTCTGGCAGACCGCAACATTTGTTTGTCACCCAAATTTCCCCTCCTCTTTGCTTCTTCCACCGCCGTTTCATAAAGGCGCTCAAGTAACATTTGTTCTTCATGCAACGCAACACTGAGAAATGATTTTGCTTCAGACAACAACTCTACAACTTTGCTGTAGATTCTGTCTATTCGTGGTCCACTTGAGAGGGACGAAATAATGCTGCTTCGACGATCAAGGAAATCTCTAAAGGCGTCGCCGTAACGTTCTTTCAGAAAATGTTCATTAGCAACTTTACAGCGAGAAATGTAGTAGTCGTAGAATTGAATTTGTGAATTCCGAAACACAGCTTCAACTGCCTGATCATTTTTTGTTTCTTCCTGAATGAAGGACCGGAATAGTGAATGGACTGTAAAATGGCTGAAATTTTCTCCACAGTCTATTAGGGACTTTCGCTCTAAAGATCGAATTATTTGTTTGGTGTGAACCTCTGATTTTTCATTCAATATGGCTTGAGCTTCCTCTACTCCAAACCGTTCAGGAAAAACAGAAAGCGAAACAAATGCGTCTCTTTCGCGAACCATGAGCCTTTTGAAAGATGTGTTCATTACAGATTTTATCCGAAAACCATCTGGAAGGTACTCATGGTCCAAAACTTCAACCAGAGTTGAATTTTTCAGTTCTTGTAAAAGCACATCAATGGAGATACTTTCTTCCTTAATGATGCTGCACATCAGTCGCATGGACATAGGAACGTTACCACATTCCCTCACAATGCAATTGTAGTCATCATCCGATGCATCTGGTAGCAGCAGCCGTACTAGATCTTCTGACGAAATTTTATCCAGTACATTAATTTTCTCTGAGTACATGGGTAGCTTGTGCTTTAAGTAGTCTAGACTTTCGCGAGTGGTTAAGAGAAGCTTGATTTGTTTGCAGTGAGTGAGGATCTCATCAATAAATTGGAGCACGTGTTCTTTTCGTTTGGTATCTCCAGATTCCAGTAAATCATCTGCGTTGTCGAATATCAAGACAAACGGATTCTGAACTTGCTGTAAACATTGGATACTGAAGTGAGACGATGAAATATGCCCGACCTGTTTATCGTCTGCGAACATACTGAGCAGCTTTGACACTAAATCTTTCTTACTTTCCATTCCACGAACGGATACAAAGTAAGCTGGAATATTCTTCTCGTGTAAGTGATGCGCTACTCTGATGGCCACTGATGTTTTTCCAAATCCAGGTGGACCCCAGACATTAACCAGTCGAGTAACTTCATCTGTTAAGTGGTCTTCTACTGCTTTACATTCTTTGTCGCGGCCAACAAAGTTTGGTATTTCATCAGGTATAGAAGAGTCGGGTACAAATGCATCTTAGAGAGAAAATAGAGGCAAGTGATAATGCGGCGAATGATCATTCCTTTAATTTGCAATTAATGATAAAGTGAAAAAGATAGTATTTTACATAACAGCGCCAGGTTGATCGTTCTGATATGATAAATTACTAGTAGCTACCAGCGTCAGATTTTTTTGGAAAATCTATTCTAAGGTTAACGAAGAAGAATGCTAAACTTTCGGGCCGTAATTTGCAGGTTTTTAAGTTAATTAAAAAGGCGCGAGTTTTTCTTAGAATTCACTCAGGACACTTGGCATGACTTGACGTAATTAAATACGCATATTAGTAAGAATCAGTACAGTAATAATAATAATAATAATAATAATAATAATAATAATAATAATAATAATAATAATAATAATAATAATAATAATAATAATAGGCTTTATTTAAAGAGGGTAAAACACTTAACAGTAGTCCTAAGACACTGATGACTCTGTGGCCGTCAACAGTGATCCTGAAACGTGCACTACAAATGTGGCTCAACGAAAAAAAAAACGTGAAAGGTGATTTCAAATTACACGTGACATTGCTTCGTCAATGACGTCACATAAAAACGTTTTCTTAAACGGGAAAGGGTTGCAAACCTTAATCTTAGGAAAAATGCTACATTAACAACGTAAATCGTAAATTTGTCTTGTATGATTGGAAATCTTATTCATTCTTTTAGCTATTTAACTAATTTTATTGTCACGTGACCCTTTTCTTCTTATTTACCGATTCCTATATAACATAAACACACATACAAGGCGAATTTTTCAGAACCTTTTTACTGGCCTTTGAAATGTACCTACAAGAGCTTGTCGCTCTTTCCTTATCCTTTACCCATTTTAGAGTAAATATTTTGAACGTTAATTCTCAATTATCAGTCACGTGACGAAAATTTGAGCCCCTTAAATGTCTTATATTGCTAAGGCCATTAAGCTATATTTGTAGTTTAATTTTTAGGATCATTGATGGAAGCGAACCGTTCTAAAAAGGATTTTATCAAAATATGCATATTTAATTAGATAGTCAAGCGGACTCATACCTGAAGTGGCCTGAGTTTGCAGACCTGTTCTGTTTTTTCTGGATACATGTTGAGTATGCTATGTTTGGAAACATGAATAGTAGAGTGCCACAACACAGCCAATACGTTTCCACTGCTGCAGTTCTTTTTACATGTATATGAAAGGGAATGTATGCATGCAAAACTAGCCAAGTAGTTTTCTTCACGAGGAGGAAGATCGTGTGGATCACGACGAATCCAAGTCATCTAGTGTTTCGCACATCAGTGGCGGATCCAGACCTTCTGATAAAAGGGGGAAGGGGGGCCGGTCATCCATACTCTAAGATAACGGGGGGGGGGCGGTCTCAAAAATTTTTTTTCACCCCTTCGGCCTCAATTTGTTCTAAAGATAAAGGGGGGGGCGGCCCCCCGGGCCCCTCCCCTGGATCCGCCACTGCATATATAGAGAAAGCATTGCTACTCTTACCGGTTGTGATTCCCGCCTGCACTGCTTTTTTTACCTCATGGACATTTGTTTTCACTTTAGCTAGTTCCAACTCTACATGTTCAACTTTTGCCATTATATCTGAACCGACGTTTTTCACTTGGGTTTTAACAGCTGTAACTTCCTTTTCTACATCTGACCTGACTTCTTCCACTTTCGTACGCACATCTCTTACCGCAGTTATCATATCTGACGCGACTTCTTCCACTTTCTTTTCCGCATTTGTTACTGCAGTTGCTATGTCTGACCCCACTTCTTCCACTTTATCCTGCATATCTGTTACTGCCGTTTTCAAATCTGACCTGACTTCTTCCAATTTATTCGGCACTTCATTTACTCTCATTTTTACGTCTGACGCGACTTCGTCCATTTTTAATTGCACCTCTGTTGCGGCCGTTTTGATATCTGATCCAACAGTTTTAATTTGAGACTCGATCTGGACGAGGTGATCACTGATTTGCTTGAACTTGATGGCAGCACCCTTTTCTCTCCTCAGCTCTTCTTCCAACTTTTGAAGCCTGGAAGTAGGAAAGTCTTCTTCGTCAAGCTTCCCGATCTCATCAATCCTGGTTGGGTCTTGTCCAAGTGCAGCAAATGCATCTTTCGCCAACTGTATATAATGATCAAAAGTTGCCTTGTCAATCTTTTGGGTACTTGTCTGGTGACAGAGGGTGTTGCGTAGCAGACGGAGCTGATTCAACGCTAACGCAAACGTCTCGGCCTGGTTTCCAGAAGGGCTTAAAATGACAGGGTGAAATGTTCCACTCGATAAACGACAAGGTTTCACGTACAGTTTGTCTAAAGTAGCAAAGACTCCACTCCCGTCCGGAATAGCAAAACTTTGAGCATAGAGAGTGGCTTCAAACAGCGCTGTGCAGTCCCACTCATGATATGATTTACTGGTTGGAACATATTTTGTCTTTCCACCCTCTTTACTGAGAAACATGTTGCGAACCAGAGGTGAGTCGTCCCATTTTTGAAATCCCGGTGTAGGAGCGACTTGATTGTCCCACATGTGAACGAAAACGTGGCGGAGGGTGACTGGAAATTCATCAAGAACAACAGATGAAAATTTGAAAAAGTTCAGTTGCTCCAACGAAAATGTAGCCATTGCGAAGATAATCAACTTTAATATAGTATCATATGCCAGACGAAAAAGAACCAAACTGTTTTTGATCAATCAAGCATTGTAAAGAGAGAGCATCTGCAAATACAAACATTGTAAAAGAAGAAACTGTAAAAATGATTGTTAAGCTAAGTAATATGCTTTTTTTTAAAAAAAAACGACATTTACATTTGAAACCACAGTAAGCTTAAGAGAAGAAATAAGATAATTCAGCTCACGTGACCAGTAAACAGTGGTTTACCTTTAACGAATTTTTTTAAAAAAATTGGAGTGTCAATTTATCAGTTTATACACAACTACTCTATCACCAGGGGCGTAGCTAGGGGGGGTCCTGGGGTGCCCGTGACCCTCCCTTGGTAGGCCTTCTTTTAAGCAAACAACCTATATCTTGGCCGTAAAAGCCATTGTTGAAAAGCCCACTTTTAAAATTTGTTTTTTTGTAAAGTATTTTCGTCAACGGCTCTTGTCTTTAGTTAATATGAGCCTTCATGCCGCGATAATACGACTGAGCCGGCCGATACACGAGGGAGAGCATCGGTATAAACCATATATAGTCGACATGACAATCTGGTGAGTAGCCTCTGTGACCCCCCCTTTGAAAAATCCTGGTTACGCCCCTGATCACGATACTGACAACCATATCTCTTCCCATGCGCTGCAGTGAAAATTTGTTGGCATACAATTGATTAACAAGTTAGTTAAAAAAAATTCGTGACGAAAGTAGTACAGTGTAGAAAATTTGACCCTTTTCGAAGATGAAATCTCGAACACTACTGCACATGCTCGGCTCGTCGTCCACATGCTGTCGAGAACGTGAAAACCGGTGGTTTGACGTCCAGCAGTGAACGTGAGTAAATTTACTTGTATTTGTACCCCCTAAATCCACTTTCCTGAAAGAAATTTTATCTCAGTTGCGTATTCTAATTTCAACGTATTTGTTCTTTGTATTTTTGTACTAAAAACACCAGAAAATTGATTGATATGGGTCTTCGTAAACAAGCACCAGCCAGTCGCATTGAAACGTTCTTATTTGTGTTTTCCAGCTTTCGCGAAGCAAAAAGGTTTACAGGTCAAAACGATGCTAAATCATAACCTGTTCCGCCCCTTTTTTTCTTTAAGAACTGTAGTGATTTGTCACCAAACATTAGTAACCGTTGGTTCTATTTTTCTTTGTAAAGGAGATGGAGTTGTCAGACAAACATGATTTAGTACTATGCCGAGAAGTGCTAGTTATGGAATCCTACCAACATCCGTATAGAAAAAGGAAAGGGGAGATGTATGGAACTAGATAGCTGAGTGGCCTTGATCATACGAAATTCAAAGTTAATAAAAGGTCCATGAGAGACAGACTGACCTTGCTGATTACCATGCATAAAGCGAAAATTCGCCAAGAGAAAAATGCCGCTGGAATCACTTGCAAAGAGACCGAACTAGACCAAGCTCTCGAAGAGATAATTGACAGGACAAGCTGGCCGACGAAAAACGTTCCGAGGTAAAGAAAAAAGAAAAGGAAGAAGGAGTGGCTCGAGAGGAACGGTAGGCAAAGCGCTAAGGAACGTTAAGGGCAGACTGTTAAAAAACATTTTCAACACTTCGATCATTCGCATTTCCTTTGTTTACACTGGAAACTCGTCGTCCACAGCCAGCGAGCGCTTAACTCTCGAATTTTCCCGCCGTGAACAACGTTCTCTACCCAGTCCTTTGGTGCAGTTCGTCGTCGATGCTTAGGGTCCCTATTAACACCGATGACACCATAGCATTTTTTTTCTTTATCTCTAACCTGAGATCAGGCTCTATTTTCGTTTCCCTTTGAAAATTACATTCCGGCGGGCATGACGAAACGAAAAGAGAGCCCCAATTTTAGCGGTAGCCGTAAGAGAGAATGTATGAGAACCGCTATTTAAAATTGAGCCTGATCTCAGGTTACTTTATCTCATGAATAAAATGCAAGGGAATCTCACGTCTGTCGCGCGCTACTTTTAGGTGGTTTGACCTGTTGGACAGGTTTTTGTAGATCGATGAAGTTCTTGTTTTCGGATTTGTTGACCAAAACTAAGAAAAGTATTTAGTGATTGATCCATGTTATCGAAGGAATAAGCACTAAGGTGCCTCTGACTTAAAAATAACGTAACGCAGTTATGCATGTTCTATTTCCTGCCGCTTTCATTGCGCAACAATTAAGCAATAGAAAACGTTTTCCGTGTTTACATGACAGAGCTGAATAACGTGTAAACTAGTATCGTTTACAAAAGGATTTTCAAAACATCCTTGCATTTTGGCGATTTTTAAGGTGGATTCTGAATATTTAAGGTTCCCATTTAAAGTAAAGGCAGATTTTTTCATACTTTATTCAGTTCTCGTTTACAGTTTTGTAATTTTTCTTATATTTTTTGCTATGAACAAAAGACGACGTACGAACGAAGCATCTCTGCTAAATTACAGTAAATTAGTATCGTTTGCAAAAGGATTTTCTAAACATCCTCACATTTTGGCGATTTTTAAGGTGGATTCTGAATATCTAAGGTTCCCATTTAAACTAAAGGTAGATTATTTCATACTTTATACAATTCTCGTTTATAGTTTTGTAATTTTTCTTATATTTTTTGCTATGAACAAAAGAAGATGCGCGTTCGAAGCAGAACAGTTCTTTCATTCGAATGTTTACGTGTTCAAGCGTAAACAGAAATGAACGACGGCTTATCAACATGTGATCAGCCGGGCATCTCATATCAGTGTTAGCGTTAAAGGAACATTTTGATATTTATCTTTATTTTTCCTTGAATGATCGACTATTAATTTCTGTTATTCTCTCGCTTTATTTCGCTAGGTTTCACTATAAGAACTGTAAGAACACAAAAAACATTCACTGCGGTTTCTCTTCTCTCTTCCACTATCCAGCAATTGTAATCAGATTTACTAATAAAGTACATACTAGACTACAAATCTAGGTTCAAGGTTTTTAACAGTATGAACATGTAGTGGGGCACTTCACTTTGTTTGATTGTGTTCTTGCGGTTTGGCTTCCTGATATCCTCCTCTTTCACCAGCCAACTGATAATGTCTCCAAAAGTAAAACCTTTGTTATGTTTGTTAAAATTGTTACCCAACTGATCAAGAATTTATACTGTATTTATACACGGTTAACAAGAATAATAAATAATCACTGAACCAATATAAGTGGGTCTTACCCAAGAAAACAATCTTCCAAATTCAGCTCAATGTAATATTTAAAATAATAAATTGATTTTGAGTACATTTTACATATTGGGCTCAATAAGTGAAGTGGTTGTTTGGTATTTTTTCCTTTATGAGAACCATAATACTTATTTATTTGTTTCTTTTAATATTAGAAATAATTTAACTAATGTACATGTCTCCCCTTGCCCAAGAGAGAAATTACTGTTTATCTCAAATTACAAGCTGTCTTCAAACTGACATTTAAATTAAAGAAGTGAGAACCAAAGGGGTAGCAATTTTACTATGAAGTGATGACAAGACTTGGAAGCTGTTAGATGAGATAAATGATTGATCAATAAGACCCTTTACCAAAGAGCCAAAGAAAAATCACATACAGTGAAGAGAGTGCAATACAGCGTCTTATCAGAGGTCCAAACCCTCTAAGGTAGCCTTTATTATTATGGACCTTTGAAAGCTTCACCCATTCTCATCTCAGCTCACAAGAGCTATTTTATTGCATTTACCAGTATACAAGAACAATCAAAATTAATGTGAAAAGAGAAAATAGGTAAGTAACACAATCGATGGCTGCTGGTAAAAAAGTATCAATGACTTGAAGTTTTCTCAAAGCTTCATTACCAGGAGAAGTACAATCTGACTCTCAGTAAACTCTCTTTATTCCTTTTTTTATATTCTTTTTATTCTTTACTCTTTCTTAATTTTTCTCTTTGAAGTCTAGATCTTCATTCCTTGATTCTTCTGCTTCAGTCAAACCTGTTATAAATGGTAAACTTATAGTTAATACGAAAACTCATACGGAACTCAGTCAACTTGTGTTTCCTTTGCTCAACACTTCACAAGCTTTAAACTTTAAAAGTACAAAAAATTAAACAAATGAGCCAGCTTAACTAAATAAATAAATTCTGCAGCTCGGCCAGTATCTTTTTGTTCTAGGACAAGCCAGTACACAAACAAAATTAAGTGCAGAAGCTTAGTGTAAGGAAAGGCTTCTTTGATTGCACTAACATTTGTGTATGTTTAAAAGGTATATAACTAAGCATAAGTTCTTGTGTCTGATGGCATCATTGCGCTCATTGCCCGCTTTCGTGCTACAAAGAAACGACCCACAAGAGTCATCGCTCGGCTATATTACAAAGATTTGCTCTTCTTCAAACGTAATAAGGTAATATAATATCAAAGTAACTCGTTTACGTACCACTGAAGAAAGGTCGCCAAAACTCCAGCAATGCTCTTTTTCTCTCAGTCATCTTTCTGATCAAACTTACGATCAAAACAATGAAAAACCTCGCCGAGAGGGTCAAAAGCGTTTTCCTTGATTCCTGGTTTACTTAAAATTCCTTAACAACACTTGAACTTTTAACTTATTCGCAGAATTTCTCCTTCGTGAGTTTATCAGATGATTTTCGCGTCGCAAAAGGTGCATTAGCGAGCTTAAGCAGCGACGTTTTTGAGCGACGCACGTCAACCGGAAGTGAGCCTTTTCCTCTTTTAATAAGCCTTGATGCTACTATATTTGTATTGCCAAGTGTCTTAATTCTTATAGAGACGATCTGTCCAAAAATTTGTTCAGCTCAAGAGTGCAAAACGTCCACTTCCGGTTGACGTGCGTCGCTCAAAAATGTCGCTGCTTAAGGTGTTTCGATACAGTTTTTCAGAGGCGATACCGATATTTTTCAATCGCCTTAAAAGTGATTTTTTCCTTGTCCGATCGCTATAAAATTTTTACCAGTAATTGGCTATGGATTGAAAGATGTGAAAATGTAGTTTTAAATAAAATCGATATTACTATGACAACAATAAACAAAAAACTTTGAAATTGATAAAAGCCAAATTTTGTGTGATCTAGACCTGCTACTGAAAATCCAACACTAGGAACTTAAAGTTTGGTGTTTAGCAAACAATATCCGTAAGAAGTAAAAAATTCTGTATGTTTGAATTCGACTAAAACGAAAAAATATTTCAAACCTTAAACTTTCAATAGCCGTGATAGGTTATTTAATAAAAACGTTATAAATGACTCAAATTATTCTTAAGTAGCATAAGAATGATGCTTAATATCATATTTTGATGCTAGGAAATTTTGGTGTACTTTCGTTCATGCGATCTTGAAATCTAACCCGTTTTCTCACCACCTGTATAAGTGCAACTTCATTCAGAATTTGGACTTTTAGTGCTTTCTTGTATATCTCCAAAACGACTCGAACGAATTTTTTTAAAATCTTTTCACATAATCTTCATAATGTATATAAAAATGTCTGAAACTTTCATTAAGATTGATTCACTGCAGCACCTTGAAATTTCAGGACAAACTTATCCTACGAACCGGACAAAAATCTGCGTTACAACATTCACTGTTTTGATGTTATGCTAATTTTTCCAAAATAATGCGCACTATACATACCTCCATGACTAGTACATTTTAGTTTGAATTTATCGCATCTTTTGAATGTAAAACATTTACAATACTCACACTGAAATGTACTAGTCATGGATATATGTATTGTCCGCATTAATTTGGAAAAATTAGCGTAACGTCAAAAAAGTGAATATTGTAACGCAGATTTTTGACTGGTTCGTAGGATAGGTTTCTCTTGAAATTTCAAGGTGTTGCAGTGAATCAATCTTAATGAAAGTTACAGACATTTTTATATATTAAGCATCATTCTTACGCTACTTAAGAATAATTTGAATCATTTATAACGTTTTCATTAAATAATCTATCACCGCTATTGAAAATTTAAGGTTTGAAATATATTTTCGTTTTAGTCGAATTCAAACATACAGAATTTTTTACTTCTTTCGGAGATTGTTTGCTAAACACCAAACTTTAAGTTCCTAGTGTTGGATTTTCAGTAGCAGGTCTAGATCACACAAAATTCGGCTTTTATCAATTTCAAAGTTTTTTGTTTATTGTTGTCATAGTAATATTGATTTTATTTAAAACTACATTTCCACAAATCTCAATCCATAACCAGTTACTGGTAAAAATTTTATAGCGATCTGACAAGGAAAAAACCACTTTTAAGGCGATTGAAAAATATCGGTATGGCCTCTGAAAAACTGTATCGAAACACCTTAAGCTCCCTATTCCCTCCACGGCTACGCTTGGTAAACAAGTGATGTCACGGACATGCGCAGTACGTTATTCAGCCCTGTCTGTTTGCATAGCCTGATATAAACACGAGAGGGGTTGGGAGAATTCGAGACAGTTATGGAAACCCGAGACGAAGTCGAGGGTTTGCATAACCGTCGAGAATTCTCCCAACGCCTCGAGTGTTTGTATCAGGCTATGCAAACACAGGAAAAAAGTTTTCTATTGCTTTTATAAAATAACTTTCCCTACAAAAAAAACGCAAAACTCTTTGTATGGCACTGATTAAAAGAGAAATTCTTACCAGTCGCAAAATCTTGTCCACGAAGTCTTGCACGCGTAATGAGTTCTTGTTTTGCAAAAAGATGCTTTGCAAAATACGGAGTTTTCTCGCTTAAAATGTCAGCTTAAGCGAAGAAAAATTGACTCACCTTCTTTGTAACGATTTTCCATGTTTCAGCCGACGAAGGAATGGGTAAATAAAGTAAACTTGTCGCGTTTTGAACTCGAAAACTTTTTCAAATTTGGTGCTTGCGTGGTTAGCGCGCGAAAAGCCAAACAACTTGACGCCACAACCATGTTTACATACTCTCATGCAAACACTGCTCTCGGCTAATCAGAGCGCGCGTACTATCTTAGTTATTTTATAAATTATTCCAGTTCCTGTTCACTTAACATAGTTCATGATGCGTCAGCGTGCGTATGTCGAGACATTGAGCACGCGGGAAGTTTGGAGAGCACGAGAGAGGCGTAAGAGTAGCTCGAGGCGCAGCTGAGAGCAACTCTAGCCTTTTGAACCCTCTCCAAACTTCCCAAGTGCTCAATATCTCGACATACGCACTGCTGACGCATGAACTAATTGTCTTATAACATTATCAAAGCGATCAATGCAGCAGTTAACTTAAAATTTTATTATTGTAGGGCGCGCTCAAAGCAGTACGCGTCAATGTTTACGAGCCCATATTTTTTCCTCACAGTTAAGCTTATGTTTTTATCCTGAAACTGAGAGAAAGTGTACTCTAAAATGAACGTAAAATCCATATTTAGATGCTGGAAAACTATTAATTTACCGAAAAATTGTTATTGAGAGAAAACAACGTTGCAAAGAATCATCTCACGCCATAGCCCGCACAGCTCGCGGAGATCACAACAACAACTGAACAACACTCACCTCTTTCCCTTACTATCGGTTAACAAATTCAAACGTTTCCACTTAAATTTCCTTATAAAACACATGGTAAACGCTTCATCGTGTACTGCTGAGTTAGGGATGCACTCAGAAGACTCAGGATTGCTAAGCTCACAACAACTCGAGGAATTACGAAGAGTTTATTGACGTCATCAACGTACTCAATAGCAATATGAAGCACGCTCGCGCTATTGAATTTGATTGGGCGAATTTTCTAGCTATGCTATAATGATGCTTGGCCCGCAAATCGTACACATTTAATGAGAACGAAGGCAAACTAGCTTTTCTACCACGAAAAAAGAAATGTTTTGCGCCTCCCTGTTTTGTTTTTGCACATTTCTATTGGTTTCCCACAACGACCACCACCATCAGATTTATATTGTTTCTCTTCCTCCTCCACCTACACATTATTGACCGTAAACGAAGACATTTTGTACATCTATAATACACGGGATCCCTAATCTAGCAAATGGCATTTGGAGATAAGGTCACTAAACTAGGTCCATGTGCCAAACATCCTGTATACTGCTAGGACTAGAATGTCGGCAATATTTGCTTATGCGCAATGATAGAGATGTGATGGTGAATTTTAAACCTGGTCAATTTATTTACAAGCAAACATGTTTCCCCGCGGTGCAATTCCTGTAAACCAAATCTCCATCATTCCCCTCTCAAGGGTAAAACTATAATTTTCGAATCGCCTTGTACGTCCCAATACATAGTTGCATTTGGTCGGGGTCCCTAATAAAGGGAATGGTTTATAATTGTATTTCAACAACGAAGCACACAGGACTATCTCTGTATCAGTGGTATCGACTGCCTCTTGAACACTATCTGCCGTTCATATTCTGAAACACCTCTGGACCTCCGAGACAAACGGTCTGAGGGCGAAACTAAATATGTTATTACTGTTATTATGCTAATTGTGATTTAACCCAGCAAGTATATTTAGGCTTCAGTGGTAGGGATGAAAAATATTATTAAATCAAAATGAAGTGGTGAAAGAAAGAAAAGAACGTTTTAGAGAACTGCTTTGTTTTTACGATGATTAAAAGGGGCGAAATTTCTACAACTTGGATGCTCTATGATTTCTCTTTATGGAATGCAGGAACTTGTTTTGAACAATGGCAATGTTGGTTTTGTTCACCGCTTCAGTGCCTCCTTAAATAAAGAATGATTTCGTGGCAAAGGATTCAGTTCACTATCTGAAGTAGTCAGTGATGTTGACTTAAAGTTTGTCAACTTTGGAATAACATTATTGTTTTCATCGTAAAATAAAAGGCACTTGTTACAATGGAATTTATTAACTAAAGAAATATAAAAACATCCGAATGATCTTTCCCTTTTGTCTATAACTGATCCAGTCGATGGATGACTGATTTTCTAGAAAAATTCTTTTCGCGGCTTGCGTGGGGCTTTCCCCAATGAAAACAGACGCGTGTGTTCCGTGAATTAATGAAACTTCAGCTGCATCCGCTTTTGTGAAATCTGCTCTGAATATTACTGCTTCATGTGCTAGTTTTTACCAAACCACAAATATGCGCAAGAATAATAACCCTAAAAAAAAAGGCGCAAAATAACATGGATAAACTTTAGTCGCGTGAAAAAAGGCACTTGATATAATGGAATTTATTAACTACAGAAATATAAAAACATCCAAATGATCTTTGCCTTTTGTCCATGACTGCTCCTGTCGATGGATGACTGATTTTCTGAAAAATTCTTCTAGAAGGGGTCACGTGGGACTCTCCCAAATGAAAACTGAGGCGACAGTGAAAGACGAGTGTATCCAATTTATGAAACTTCAGCTACTCTGAACAATACTACTACATGTGATAGTTATTACCAAACCACAATTAAGCACAAGAATAATAATCCTAAGGTACAAATTAACATGAAGAAACTTAAACTATGCTTCATTTGATGCGGACTCCTATTTCCGCTTTCAAACGTAAAACGTATCCCTAGCTAAACTGACAAACAGAGAAATACAGAACCAGTGACTCAAATGTTTAACTAACTTTAGTGACACTTGGAAAAGTACCAAGAATAGATACCTAATTTCGCAACTGACAAATTGCTAGAAATAAAGTCGAGGCAGGTGGTCAACAATCGCGTGATCAACAGTGCATTAATTGAATCACTTCGATCCGGAGAGAACTTAACTTCGATTGCACATTTAAATGGCAAAAAAATATGCACAATTCTAAAAGGACAGAATGGTATTTGACATACCGATGTGCTAAGTCAAGTCCAATGCAACTGTTATCAGTCCACTTAGGGAACTGGGCGCGATTGTCTGCAGAATATTCGAATGCTGATAAGCCGCACAAATAATAAAATTCCGCACAAAATTGGCCCAGGGAGTCTGGATAAAAGAATCCTAGATGAAATGCGTTAAAGCGTTAGCTCCAGTCTCGTTTCCATGGCCCTTAAGTTTACCATGACCGTCGTAGACGCAGTGCACCCAGAAACACAACAGCCTTCTCGAAGCTAACTTATAAGGACTTGTATGGGAATTTATCGCAAGATAATAGAAATTAGGGAAATCGTTGAATGTCGAGGATTTGCCTTACTCGTTTTACGCGGACAGCCTCTTAAATACTAGGGCGGGTCTTCAGATGTTAATAGTGAACTGTTGATATCGATAACAGATGCTCCTCCTGACTTCATAGACCGGCCAAAATTTCGTTACCAGAGTTAATGACGGGGCTCAGAAATGCGTTATGAAAGCACAGAAGTCTCTCGTTTCACCCGCGCAATTCGCTGCTTTCGCAACTAGCTCCATTCTCTTTGTATCAAAACATTGACCCTTCAAAGTGTTTAAGAAATCAGCTTGGAATGGTTTGAAGCATAAAACTTATAGGTGCAAAATTGCTTTCATTAACTAGTGCAAGTCCTCCTATCACTTAACATTACTTCAGAAAAAACACGTTTTAAGATCTCGTCTCTTTCTTACCGTGCCGCGCGCTTTTCCGGGAAGACTATAAGTAACCGCTGTTTGGACCGACAAAAGGAAAACTGTTTGTTTTTTATCTTGTGGGTATTTCGACTCACAGGATTTCTTGATAGAACAGGGTGTGGCTGATCACGTGATGCAGTTATAAACAACTTTTCAATTGAAATTGGAAGATTTTTGGGTTATGATTAGCCTCAAACTATTTGTCATTGGAAATATTGAAAATGCTTTATATTAGACCACCCCTTTATAAATTCTGAGAAATCTATAAAGAACCAGGCCTTATTTTACTTGTATAATAATAATAATAATAATAATAATAATAATAATAATAATAATGATAATATTTGATATCTAGGAAGCCCACTTTCCAAACACAACAAAAGGAGCTGACTTGTTAACTCATGGTTGAATGTTAATTTTGCAGCTTTTGTTCATCAATTTTTGAACAATGTATCATGCCACATAGCATGTTGAATTGGGCCATCGAACATGTTGAATGCTTGTGAATGAGAATAGGAAATTGAAAATCAGACGGACTTTATTTCAGCAATTACGCCCCAACATTGCTTGTAGTTGTTAAATCAAAGAATGTTTAAATTTGTTAAACCTAGTGTCTTCGGCTTTTATAGTAGTTCACAACAGAAATATATCTGCAATACTTTGTACTTGTCAAAAATCTTGAAACACTTGTGTGCGTTTCCCCTTCCCCAAAGTTGATTTGGGTATTACAGTCATCTCAGTGCCCCAAAATATGCGTAGCTTAACATTGGGGAAGAAGAAGGGAACATTTGAGTGAGAGCAAAGGTGTGAAAAGTGAATGTAAGAAATTTTCAAGAAAATTCAAGAGAAACCGTCTATTTCATCGATTTGTGACGAGTATTGTAGTTACTGCACAGTTTTAGGCAAAATCTCTTGGCCAAATGGATCCATCCACAAAGGGACGAGGAAGAGAAGTTGTAAGAGGACGTGGCAGAGGAACATCAGTGAGAAGCAGACCACTTCCAAGAACAACACGGGTGTGGACAAGAGACAGTGCTTTATTGGATCATTGACCGAGGCGGATCAGTGTTGGAGAAATAACAACTGAACAGAAAGAAGATATTACAGAGCACTTTAAAGTAAATACTATGAAGATATTTACAAATACTTTTCAAAGCTCAAGTGAATCTATGTTGCTCAGGAGTATAACAAATTGTCAATGGTGAAAGAAGGGCACATCGCACTTGTCCAATAGGTGGCCCTATTTTACTTTCATGACTTAATCTCTCAAGGTTGCTGACTATAGAAGTAATAATGTCAAAAATGAAACACGGGTTTCATCCAATGTCATCTCACCAAAAATATCAATATCAGACACAAGATAGAGTGTTTCATGTGATGTTCAGTGACCGAGAAGTGGTTTGAAAAAAAAAGCGCAGCCAAGTTTTGCAAGACCTACTTTGAGGATTCTGGATATTGGATGAAACACTGACTGGAATTTAATACAAAAATGTCTAGCTTCTCTCACAAACAAGAAGTTTTGAAGAAATTCAATGCTTAAGTTAACGAAATCATATAGGAGTTGCCTCTGATATCCAAACCACTGTCAAAGTAGCGATTTCCTTGGTTTGTCTTCATGGATTACTTTTTGAGAATCAAACTCATCTGTGGCCTTTGATTTACATTTGAATTTATTAGATTTGATTACTTCCTGTCCTAGTTCCCTTATGTATTGAGATTGAGAATTGATAAAGCTGCAGCCAATGAAAGTTTGATTTATTAGAATAAATAAAGATGGGGAATTTACACGAAGCTTAATGTAATTTAGGCTAAGTTAAACACGGAACCATGGTGGCCAGCAGATTTTCCCCAGAGCTGGATGCAGGGTGAACAGGTTTAATGTTGTGATGCAGTGCAACGGGCCAAGAAGAATGTTACGATGGACCTTTTGTAGTCACTAAAAAGTTATGTTTGTACATTAATAGTTGCCTTTTTGTTTCCTTCCTGTAGGAATTTGGTATTGTTGACAATGAAGAATATATTGATGATAAGGAAACTCTCAACTTGACTTTTAGGACAAGAAAAGAAGCCGAAATTGTTGAATAATGGAAATTCTCCGTTTGGTCAATGTTTATTTCTAGTATCTATCGCTCCTATGTCCCACCCAATTCCTCCCTCCTTTCTTTATTTGGGTTTACTTTGTATTGCATCAACTTATAAAGATTTCTGGGTGATAGCAGTGTAGTGGGATACATTGCATTGCGAAATCCATGTTTTGATTTTTTTTGTTGAGTTGTGAACTATGAGTGGTCTCCAATTCTCCCCAAAACTCTCGGCTGTGCTCTAGATGAGCGCGGTGGCCCCTGGCGCCTAACTTTTTCTTATGGGCCACTAGAAAATCTTAGTTTTTTCATGCAAAACATATGCTTGGTACCCTAGATTTTACAGGTTCAGAGCACTGGGCTCCCTTCAGTGTTCCTTAGTGCACAGCCAAAGGATTTGAAAGCGGGCCTTTTGTTATTGACTATACCCTACGATATAAAATTTAGTTTTGACGATTTGCGGTTATTAATCGATATTGTTTTATACTGTCACTGGCTTTTCAATCAGAACTTTATACAAGAATTTTATTATTTTTAGGCCTTCAATAAAGGCAAGACATTCAAAGGCAGAGCCTTGAAGGTTTCTTGGTATCGACCTCCATTGACGCCTCTATCACCAGCAACAGCAGTACCAACGACACCTACAACTCCTACAGTGCTCAAGAAAGGAGAGGAAGAGTTAGGACTGGATATTGATGCTGAACTGGTAAGAACTCTATGAAATATAAACGTTTTGTGTATGTGTTGTGGTGTCCTAAACAGAGTTCTAAATTGATAACGTTATAAAAATTAAAATTTAAAATTATGGGATTTGTCAGGATAGCCTGTAAGAACAACATGCAAGAGGCCTACTTGCCAAAAACTGGCATTGTGGGGCAAATTGTCTCTGAGGTATTAGCCCAGTTATGCTCTGATGACTCCATGCAAATCCTTCTAAATTTGAATTGGGTCATAACGTTATGACATGAGTCAAATTTATCTATTTGTAAAGGCCATATCAATGCGCATGCCCACTGAATATCCCATCTTTTACTAATATGAATAGAGAGTAAGGCTTTCTTGTCAGGGAGTCTTTCAGAACTCTTTTGCTTTGCTGTTAGACAACGGTTTGTTTCAGAACAATTCATTTTCTTTTTGTTTTTTTAGCGAAAACATGAATTTGATGCGGATGCAGACGAAGCTTTGCTTCTTGGAGAAGATTTTGATGAAGAAGATGAAGAAGAAGATGAACGATCGTGGAAAAGATAGTTACAACTATTGTTTAAGTTGATACGGCAAAACTGCGTCGAAGGATTGTAAAATAATTGTCATGATTTAACTGTTTCAGACTTGTAACTAAAGTGAGCTTAGCTTTCTGTAACATTGTAACATCAAGCGTTAACTTCAGTGGATTCCAATCGTCTTTGAAAGAACAAGATTTCTTATGTCCATTTCTTCTAAAACGCACTGTCATCGCTCTCCAAAGTCAAAGGCTAAGAGATAATACCCATCTCAATGTTTTATTGAAAGATACTTGTCTTTGACCTAGTTTAGGTTTTACTGTCTGTTGTTTTAATTTTATAGTACTCTGTAAGTTAAGTTATAGTGAGAACTTGTATTGTTGTGAAGTCCGGATGATGCGTAAAAAAGAAAGTGATGCTTAAAAAAAGACTCTGGTGGAAAAAGAAAAGACAAACTAAAAGAGAAGCAGAAAAATATTGAAAGTAAAAAATGACTTCAGATTCACAAGAAAAAAATGTTTCACATTTGAAAAGATTAAAGAAAACAACAACAACAACACCAAAAAAACCAAAAATCTTACAAAAGTCAATGACCAATTCTTGTATATGGTCACATTGTGACTGGTGATTAGAACAGCACTGGAAAAGTGCTTTTGCTGACTGGACGAAGAAAGTTGAAGGCTGAAGAAGTGGCAAGAGTAGGAAAACAGAAGCCAAGACGAAGATACAAGATTTGAATGCAGTAGGATGAAGTGTTCTAGGAGCAGTAACAACGCTGAGGACAAGTGAGGTGAGTATACTGTATACTTTATACATGGTAATTTAATATCTGTTCCAAATCTCCAATCAATGTCTCACGTTCCTCAAGTAGACAGTTGACTCCCATATAAAGGAAACTAGACTTGTTTAAATTTTCAAACAACATTGCACAGAGTGAGGTGGAGAAATGGGAACACAGAAAACGAGCATGTACTATTAAAATACTAGACGCCACGTGGGCGTTCACGTACGTTTCGGTGACGTCTATGTTTTTTTTCGTTGCCGCCGCCGCTCAGCATTTCACGATTTTATATTTTGTTTGAATGAACTATAGACATAACGTGAGTTTCCCTTGTAGCCCGGCCGCTAAATCTGTATATTGTAATGATAATCCAAGACTACGATAAAAGATCGCCAGGTTTCTTTCTTTCTTGTTACAGTTACAGCTGAGAAACTGAACACAATTTTCTCGTGAAAATGTCTGATTTCGTCTTCATTTCGATAAAACTTAAGTCCATTACGTTTTTTATAGGCGAGTCCCCTTATACAAACACCCGGTAAATTACGGACTCTATTAGCCGGGCTCCACTGTATTGCCTTTATCTAGGGTGAATAGTGTACAACTATCCCTCGAAGGGGAGGTGAATAATGGTAGATAGGTATACATCTAGCGCCGTTCACCGACCCTGAGAGAATAGCTATTTTAGTATTTACCAAATTAGATGGATAAAAATGAAAAAAAGTAACTTTTTAAAATTAAAAACGTCACTTGGTAGGAGCTTTGTGCACAATTTACAACATTTCGGGGATTATGTTAGGGGCATTTTTACGATTTTGTTGCAAATTCAGCATGAAAATGATTTTCTACCTACCGGTAAACACTGACAATCCAAAGTTCGTCGCTTTCTTGGTATTTGTTTGAGCGACTTCTTCATTTTCACTCAAATTTCGTCTTTCGAACATGTCTCGAAACGAGACGCCAATTTCCCAATAGGGGTTTTCAATGTCGATTTACACTCAGTTACAAAGAGCAGTAAAACCTGGCTAATTGAAAAACTACTAAAACAAGTATTTAAAAATACCGTTGCAATACTGCTTTTTATGCCGACTCGTTTCTGCGACCTCTTCAATGGATAATAATATTAATCTAAAAATCAGCAAGTTTCAGAAAACGCTGTGACAAGAATAAACGTTGGTTGAGCGCTCCTGGGGCCCGTTTCTCCAAAGTCCCGATAACTTTCCGGGCCCGAAAACAAATATTCAAATCGAAATACAAAGAATAAGAGCGCGGGTCCCGGCTAGCAAAATTTTTCATCACAAGCAGATAACCCCGAACGGGGTTATATGCTTCTGGTTTCATTAACTGATAATTTTATCATGTTAGATGCAAAACTATTGAAAGTTCTATCTAGCATGTAAACAACAACAGCTTTAAGGGCCCCTTAATTATCGGGATTTTCGAGAAACGGGCCCCAGGCCATGTACTGGCCATTTATTTGTTTAGCTGCTAATAGATATGATTTACCAAATTTTTGCGCCTAATACCTTCCGTTTATTTTATAACTTGTCATTATTTTCCTGTCGATTTTTCCGCCTAAATACTTTGCCAAAGCAAGAACGCCCTGATGACAATTTTTCCTGCACGGCACGTAATTCATTTAAGCTGCTTATCGTATCTCCATGGTGATCACCAAACAGATGAGTTCTCATGTCTAATGCTTTTCGCAAAGATTTCAATGCTCCTTTCAAGTCTCCCATTCCATGTTGCACAACACCAAGCTCATGGTAGCTGCTGGCAGTGTCTTTGTGACCACCAAGCAGATTCGATCTCATGTTTGCTACTTTTTGCAAGGAGTCCAAAGCTCCTTCAAGGTCTCCCGTGTCACGCTGCACTAAACCGAGCTCGTGGTAGCTGGACGCCGTGTCTTCGTGATCACCAAGTAGATTTGATTTAATCTGTGTTGCTTTTTGTAAGGAGTGTAAAGCTCCCTCGCAGTCCAGTATTTTAACCTGCGCCATACCGAGGCTGTGGTAGTTGGTTGCTGTGTTAATGTGATCTCTGCGGAGATTGAAATTCATATCTGCTGCTTTCTGAAGTGACTCAACAGCTGAGTTAAAATCACCCATGGCAAAATGGATAAAACCTTGTTCATAAAAGCTGTGGGCTGTATTGAGATGATCTCCTAGAAGCTCCTTCCGCATTCGTAAGCTGACTTGTACAGACTCCAAAGCGCTTTTCAGGTCTCCCGCTTCCTTTTGTACTACACTAAGCTCCAAGAAGCTGGAAGCTGTGTCCTTGCGATCACCAAGCACACTTAATCTCATGTTTGCCGCTCTTTGTAAAGAATCCATAGCCCCTTTAAGGTCTCCCATGTCGCGCTGCACTTTACTAAGCCAACAGTAGCTGGACGCCGTGTCTTTGTGATCACCAAGCAGATTTGATCTTATGTTTGCTGCTCTTTGTAAAGAATCCAGAGCCCCTTTAAGGTATCCCTTGTCGCGCTGAACTTTACCAAGCCAAACGTAAATGGACGCCGTGTCTTTGTGATCACCAAGAAGATTTGATCTTATGTTTGCTGCCCTTTGTAAAGAGTCCAAAGCTCCTTTAAGGTCTCCGATGTCATGCTGCACTAAACCAAGCGAATAGAAGCTGTACGCCGTGTCTTCGTGATCACCAAGCAGATTTGATGTTATGTTTGCTGCTCTTTGTAAAGAATCCAGAGCACCTTTAAGGTCTCCCTTGTCGCGCTGCACTTTACCAAGCCAAACGTAGCTGGACGCCGTGTCTTTGTGATCACCAAGCAGATTTGATCTTATGTTTGCTGCTCTTTGTAAAGAGTCCAAAGCTCCTTTAAGGTCTCCCATGTCATGCTGCACTAAACCAAGCGAATAGAAGCTGTACGCCGTGTCTTCGTGATCACCAAGCAGATTTGATGTTATGTTTGCTGCTCTTTGTAAAGAATCCAGAGCACCTTTGAGGTCTCCCATGTCGCCCTGCACTAAACCAAGCGAACAGAAGCTGTACGCCGTGTCTTCGTGATCACCAAGCAGATTTGATCTTATGTTTGCTGCTCTTTGTAAAGAATCCAGAGCACCTTTAAGGTCTCCCATGTCGCGCTGCACAAAACCAAGCCAACAGTAGCTGGACGCCGTGTCTTTGTGATCACCAAGAAGATTTGATCTTATGTTTGCTGCCCTTTGTAAAGAGTCCAAAGCTCCTTTAAGGTCTCCGATGTCATGCTGCACTAAACCAAGCGAATAGAAGCTGTACGCCGTGTCTTCGTGATCACCAAGCAGATTTGATGTTATGTTTGCTGCTCTTTGTAAAGAATCCAGAGCACCTTTAAGGTCTCCCTTGTCGCGCTGCACTTTACCAAGCCAAACGTAGCTGGACGCCGTGTCTTTGTGATCACCAAGCAGATTTGATCTTATGTTTGCTGCTCTTTGTAAAGAGTCCAAAGCTCCTTTAAGGTCTCCCATGTCATGCTGCACTAAACCAAGCGAATAGAAGCTGTACGCCGTGTCTTCGTGATCACCAAGCAGATTTGATGTTATGTTTGCTGCTCTTTGTAAAGAATCCAGAGCACCTTTGAGGTCTCCCATGTCGCCCTGCACTAAACCAAGCGAACAGAAGCTGTACGCCGTGTCTTCGTGATCACCAAGCAGATTTGATCTTATGTTTGCTGCTCTTTGTAAAGAATCCAGAGCACCTTTAAGGTCTCCCATGTCGCGCTGCACAAAACCAAGCCAACAGTAGCTGGACGCCGTGTCTTTGTGATCACCAAGAAGATTTGATCTTATGTTTGCTGCTCTTTGTAAAGAGTCCAAAGCTCCTTTAAGGTCTCCCATGTCATGCTGCACTAAACCAAGCGAATAGAAGCTGTACGCCGTGTCTTCGTGATCACCAAGCAGATTTGATGTTATGTTTGCTGCTCTTTGTAAAGAATCCAGAGCACCTTTGAGGTCTCCCATGTCGTGCTGCACTAAACCAAGCGAACAGAAGCTGTACGCCGTGTCTTCGTGATCACCAAGCAGATTTGATCTTATGTTTGCTGCTCTTTGTAAAGAATCCATAGCTCCTTTAAGGTCTCCTATGTCACGCTGCACTAACCCAAGAGAGTCGTAGCTGGACGCCGTATCTTTGTGATCACCTAGCAGATTACATCTCATGTTTGCTGCTCTTTGAAAAGAATCTAAAGCTCCTTCACGGTCCCCTATCTTTTTCTGCGCCACACCAAGGCTGTTGTAGCTGTGTGCCGTGAATTTGTGACCTCCACGCAAAGATAAATTTATGTCTGCTGCTTTCTGGAATGCTTCAACAGCTGACTTATAATCACCCATAAAAGTATGGATAACGCCTTGCTCATGAAAGTCGTTGGCTGTATCAGGATGATTTCCTAATAGTTCTTTTCTTAATCGTAAGCTCAACTGTAGAGACTCCAATGCTGTTGTCAGATCTCCCGCTTCACGCTGCACTCTACCAAGCCAGAAGTAGCTTTCAGCAGTGTCTGGCTTATACCAGTCACTAAGAGGAAATTCTTTGGCAGAGAGTAACATTTTTTTGTCGCAGATATTTTCCCTTCTTTCTGCTTCTTGTATTGCTATGTCATAAAGGCGCTCAAATAACTTTTTTTCACCATGCAGTGCAACATAGAGAAATAATTTTGCTTCAGATAACAAGTGTACAGCCTTGGTGTAGATAAGGTAATTTCGAGGTCCATTAGAAAGGGATGAAATGATGCACTCACGCCGATCAAGGAAATTTCTAAAGGCCTTTGAATATCTTCCGTTCAGGAACTTTTTGTTAGCAATTTCACACCTAGAAATGTAATGGTCATAAAACTGAACCTGTGCATCCAGAAATACAGCTTCAACCGCTTCGTCATTCTTTACTTCTTCCTTAATAAAAGACCGTAAAAGTGAATGGACTGTAAAACGGCTAAAACTGTCTCCACAATGTATAAGGGACTTTCTCTCCAGTGATCGAATAATTTGTTTGGTTTTAACCTCTGATTTTACATTTAATATGGCTTGAGCTTCCTCTATTCCAAACCACTCGGGAAAAACAGAAAGCGAAACAAATGCGTCTCTTTCGGGAATCATGAGCCTTTTAAAAGATGTGTTAATTACAGATTTAAGCCGGAAATCGTCAGGAAAGCTTTCACTGTTCAAAACTTCAACTATCGTTGAATCGCTTAGTTCTTCTAAAAGCGCATTTATGGATATATTTGCTTCCTTAATGATGCTGCACATTAGTCGCATGGACATAGGAACGTTTCCACATTCCCTCACGACACATTTGCAGTCATCTTCCAAGGCATCTGGTAACAACAGCCTTACCAGATGCGCTGACGAAATTTCATCCAATACGTTAATTTTCTCCAAGTAGATGGAAAGCTTGTGGCTTAAATAGTCGAGACTTTCGCGAGTAGTTAGGAGAAGCTTGATTTCTTTGCAGTGAGTAATGATTTCCTCAATAAATCGAAGCACGTGCTGTTTCCGTTTGGCATCCTCAGATTCGAGTAAATCATCGACATTGTCTAGTATTAAGACAAAAGGATTTCGAATTTGCTGTAAACATTGAATGACGAGGTCAGACGATGAAATGCGGCTCACCTGTTTATCGTCTACGAAGATACTTAGCAATTTCGACACTAAATCCTCCATACTTTTCATTCCACGAACGGATGCAAAGTAAACTGGAAAATTCTTCTCTTGTAAGTGATGCGCCACCCTGATGGCCACTGATGTTTTTCCAAATCCAGGAGGACCCCAGATATTAACCAGTCGAGTAACTTCATCTGTTAAATGATGTTCTATTACTTTGCATTCTTTGTCGCGGCCAACAAAGTGTGGTAATTCATCAGGTATGGAGGAGTCGGGCACAAATAAATCTGAAGAGACAACACAAACAAATTATATTGCAGGGAATAATCAGAACTTTGTAGTTGTAATTAACAACAATATTGAAAAGACTGATTATAATGACCGCGCCAGGCTAGGATAAACGTTCAATCGACTACAGCTGTAGATCCTTTTTAGCATTTATATTTTTTCCCATTGTAGTTCATGAGATGTTTTTAAGGGAATTTGTTCCTTCTCTTTTTTAACACGTCATGTATGTGAAGAAGAGGAAAATCAAAGGAAACAGTTTTTTTTTGGGAAAAAAAAATCATATATCAAAGCTAGACCGCGATCGGTTGTCCTTCTTACCACGCGCGGCGCGAGCGAAAAATTGAAATTATGCAAATTAATCATTATGGCAAAAAGGAGGAGAGATTGGGGCTTCCGCCCTCGTTCCTCATCACAGTCGTGCTCTCGATCTCCCTTGCTCAAAAGAAAATAAATTACGTATGTAAATAAATTGTATTCAAGCGTATATTTTGCAACTTGTTGACCCTGTGATGAAAACTAACTAACTAAATAAATAAATAAATAGACAGATAAATAAATAAATATTATGCAAAACAGAAAGATGGATATGTTTGTAAAAGGTTTCGATGTGTCGTTTTTTTGCTGAGACAGATTCGTAACTGTGACTGGTGTAGGTTTAAAGGTTGTACCGAGATATTTGCTTATAAAACTCGAATAAACGCAGCATTCTTCTGGTTGGGTGCGGCGTTTGTTCGAGGGCGGTTTTGCTGGTGTTGCTGGCATTGCATAGGGACCCACGCTCTTATTTGTAAACTGCAAATGGAAATTAAATTAGAGATAAAAACTTACCTGTTCTGTTCTTGAATCTGCTGCGGAGAAATGTGACATGGAAGTTGTTTCTACGATGCAAAAACGATATTTGTGTTGGAGCTTTGTCCGTAAATTTCATAAGGCTTTATTTTATGTGGTTTGTCTCGCATTTCACTGTTGATGTCACGCGGTTGTTATTATCGTCTCGCTTTTCACTGTTGGTTATTAATTTATTGAGAATTTTAATTAACGCGCGCTAATTACTGTACCGTTAATTAATAAACCAACACAGTGAAACGCGAGACGATAATGACAACCGCTTGACACCGCTCCCGCAGTGATATGCAAGACAAACCACATAAAATAAAGCATTGTGAAATTTACGGACAAAGCGCTGACACAAACATCGTAACTGATTCGTTTTTGCATCGTACAGCAACTTCAATTTCACTCTGCTTCAGAACAGATTCAAGAACTGAACACTCCACAGATAAGTTTTTATCTCTCATTTAATTTCCATTTGCAGTTTACAAATAAGAGCGTGGGTTCCCTGTGCCCGCCGTGGTCAATGGAACGTTCGGTAATCGAACCCAATCGAACTCCAGTCGTTCGATTGTCTTAATCGAACTCACCCCCAAATTTTGCCAATCGAACACAATCGAACTTTCGGAAGTTGAACACTTAAACAATCGATCCTAATCGAAAACTGCAACAATCGAACATAAACCAGTTTCATCTGGTTTCAAACAAGGCTTTACATTCAAAATAAGTTATGTATCCATTGGCTTCAATTTCAAACACGAGTACTTTGATGATGATGATGTCACAGAGGGCGGAAAACGAGACAGTGCTCTTTGGCCGTCGATGTTGGATTTCTTTTTCTTTTAATGAAGCATTGTAACGCCAAAAGTTAAGCTTGTATTGCTTGTGTTGTGTAACAGCTTTTTACAAACGCCGCTTGTAGTTTTAATGGACATTTACTTTGAGGTAATGAGAACACTGGTAGTAGTGACTATTTTGTAAATGCTATACACTGTTGCGTGCATGTGTTCAGCACCCAGTCGGTATTGTCCTGGGAAAGACATTTTACGTTGTTTTACTGTGCCATTCATGTTTTCCAGTAGTAGTTGTGAATTTATCGATTTTTAATAACTCTAACGACAGAGATTTAGTTCCGGGTTAATTGAAAAATATTTTTGTTTTCAAACTGCTGCACATACATCCCAGAGGGATGATCTTTCCGATTCAATTAAAACTGGCTGCGTTTTGTCTTTCTGCCGAACAAAATCGAACTAATCGCGTCGATTGAGTTCGATTGGTTGGTAATCGAACTCACCGAAAAGTTCCAGTTCGATGATGTTCGATTACAGAAAAAATCGAACAACAATCCCACGGATTGGGTTCGATTGATTTTTGGTTCGGTTTCGTTCGATTGACTACGCCGGGCCTATGGTATTGTTAATTCAGGCACAGGGGGCTCACACAATCTGTGTGTGTAACCGATTGTTATTTTATGGTTAATGTACTGGATTTACTGCCTCACCGATAGCGATATATCGCTAAATCTTAATATAAATCAGTGTTAAATAGACGTGGAATTGCCTTACCAACAACTGCCCATTATAAAAATATAAATAGGAATTCGCTTTGGGAACCTTCACATATGCAACTAGCAAGGCAGTTCCTAACCAAGGAAGATGAATGACGGATCAGCCAGTGTTTTGCAAGGAAACCAACGCTTTACATACCTTTGGTGATTCCGGACTGAACAGCTTGTTTTACGTCATCGACGTTTGCTTTTATTTTCGCTAGCTCACTTGTCGCAATTTTCACCTCCGATTCGACATTTTCCAATTTTGTCTCGACTTCTTCTACTTTTGTCTGAACATCTGTTACTGCCGTTTGTACGTCTGACCTGACTTCTTCCACTTTCGTCTGTACATCTGTTACTGTCGTTTGTACGTCTGATCTGACTTCTTCCACTTTTGTCTGCACATCTGTTACTGCTGTTTTGACGTCTGACCTGACTTCTTCCACTTTTGTCTGCACATCTGTTACTGCTGTTTTGACGTCTGACCTGACTTCTTTCACTTTCGTTTGTAGATCTGTTACCGCTGTTTTTACGTCTGATCTGACTTCTTCCACTTTCGTTTGTACATCTGTTACTGCTGTTTTGACGTCTGACCTGACTTCTTCCACTTTCGTCTGCACATCTGTTACTGCTGTTTTGATGTCTGATCTGACTTCTTCCACTCTTGTCTGCACATCTGTTACTGCTGTTTTGACGTCTGACGTGACTTCTTCCACTTTTGTTCGCACATCTGTTACTTCTGTTTTGACGTCTGATCGTACAGTTTTAATTTGACACTCGATTTGGTTGAGGTGATCATTGATTTGCTTAAACTTGATGTCAGCATCTTTTTCTTTCTTCAACTCTGCTTCTAACTTCTGAAGCCTGGCAGTAGGAAAGTCTTCTTCTTCAAGCTTACCGATCTCATCAATCCTGGTTGTGTCTTGTTTAAGTGCAACAAACGCCTCTCTTGCTAATTTTATATAATAATCAAAAGTTGTCTTGTCAATCTTTTGGGTGCTTGTCTGGTGACATAGTGCGTTTCTTAGTAGACGAAGCTGATCTAACGCTAACGCAAACGTCTCGGCTTCGTTTCCAGGAATTAAAAGGACAGGGTGAAATGTTCCACTTGGTAAATGACGGGGCTTCACGTACAATTTGTTCAAAGTTGAAAGGCCTCCACTCCCGTCCGGAATGGCAAAGCTCTGAGCATAGAGAGTGGCTTCAAACAGCGCTGTGCAGTCCCACTCATGATATGATTCACGGGTTGGGACATATTTTGTCTTTCCGCCCTCTTTACTGAGAAACATGTTGCGAACCAGAGGTGAGTCGTCCCATTTTTGAAAGCCTGGTGTAGGAGCGACTTGATTGTCCCACATGTGAACAAAAACTTGGCGGAGGGCGATTGGAAATTCATCAAGTACGACCGAGGAAAACTTAAAAAAGTTCAGTTGCTCCAACGAAAATGTAGCCATTGCGAGGATAATAACCTTTTAAAAATACCGTATCGTACGGTATGTTAGAAAGTAGGATACCAAACTGTCGTCAAACAATCAACGATTGTAAAGGGAGATAATCTGCAAAGATAAAGACAATAATATAAAAACTTTGAAATGTACGTAAAGTAATTTTAAACATAAATTTGTTTTTTAGCGAAAGTTAACATAGATCAGTTTATCGCAATCTTTCATAACAAGTACTGAATACAGAGACTGGATTCTTACGCATAATGCACCCGACATTAGCCCTGATCCCCTGGCGGGGGATCCCAGTCAAGGAAGGGGACAAAAACACACAGACACAGAGCAAATCCCCTCTACCAGAGGGTTAGAATACTTAACAACGTTAACGTGATACCACTAGTAAGATTGCGAGAAGAACATAAAGATGAACCAGCTCACCTCACTTGTAAAAAAAGTTTTAATTACCTTAAAGGAATTAGCAATTAGAACTGATTAAAGTGTCAATTTATCAATTGATTCAAGTTATTCACAACCACTATTACCCTGCTGCTCACAGCTAAACCACTGCTAGGTTGTCTTTGAATAACAGAATGTTTATCACGATACTGACAACCATTTGTGTTCTCATGTGTTGCAGTGAGAATTGGCAGGCATTCAATTGATTAAGAACAAACGCGTGAAGAAAGTAGTGTGAAGTAGAATGTATTTACACCGTTGACGTCATAGCGTTTTTGTCTTTGTCTCATGAATAAAATTTGGGGGAGTGTCACATGCTACTTTTTTGTGTTTTAACCTGTTGGACAGGTTTTTATTGATCAATAAAAGTATTCATTGGTTGATCCTTGTTTTTGAAGGAATAAGCACTAATTAAAAGTGCCTGTGACTTAAAAATAACTGAGTCGATCGTAACGTAATTATGCAAGTTCTATTTCCTGCCGCTTTCATTGTGCAACAAATTGTTGTAGTTCCCGTTCACTGATTCTTGGCCCGCAAATCGTACATGTTTCATGACAACGAAGGTAAACTAGCTTATCTACGACGAAAAACATTTTTTTCCTCCTCCCTTTTTTGCTTTTGCACGTTTCTATTGCTTTCCGACAGCCACAACCACTACCAGATTTCAATTGTTTCTCCTACTCCTCCACCTACACATTATCGACTGTATATCGAGCCCACCTCCACCCCACATCTACCTTTCTCTACAGCGCAGTTACATTTGTCCGGGGTCCCTAATCTAGAAATGGCCTTAGGAGCTAAGGTCACTAACCTAGGTCCATGTGCCAAACATCCTGCATACTGCTAGGACTATGAGTAACGATAGAGATGTGATGGTGAATTTTAAACCTGGTCAATGTATTCAAAAGCAAACATGTTTCCCCGCGGTGCATTTCCTGTCAACCAAATCTCTATCCTTCCCCTCTCAAGGGTAAAACTATAATTTTACGAATCGTCCTATACGTCCCCATACATAGTTGCATTTGGCCGGGGTCCCTGAGGGAACAGTTTATTATAGGCTCCTTTCAGGAGCCCAGTCTCCTGTTTATGATTGTATTTTAACAACGAAGCACACAGGACTATCTCTGTATCAGTGGTGTCGACTGCTTCTTGAACAATATGTGCCGTTCATATTCTGAAATTACTTTGGAACTCCGACACAAATGGTGTGAGGCCGAAACTAAGTGTTTATTACTCTTATCATGCTAATCGCAATTTAACCCAGCAAGCATACTAAGGCTTTAATGGTAGGGATGAAAAATATTCAGTTAAATCGAAATGGAGTGGTGAAAGAAAGTAAAGAACGCTTTGTTGCTTTGTTTTTACGATGAATAAAAGAGGCGAGATTTCCACCACTTGGATGCTCTATCATGTCTGTTTATTAAATGTAGGAACTTGTTTTGAACAATGGTAATTTTAGCTTTGTTCACCGCTTCAGTGCCTCTTTAAATAAAGAATGAACTGGCAAAGGATTCAGTTCACTATCTGAAGTAGTCAGTAACGTTAGTCTAACGTTGACTTTAAGTTTGTCAACTTTGGAATAACATTATTGTTTTCATCGTAAAAAAGGCACTTGCTACAATGGCATTTATTAACTACACTCATAGAAAAAACATCCAATTGATTTTTCCCTTTTGTCTATGACTGCTCAAGTCGATGGATGACTGATTTTCTAGAAAAATCGATTCTTTTAGATGGCTTGTGTGGGACTTTCCCAAATGAAAAGGCGAAAGTGAAAGACGAGTGTATTTAATAAACGAAACTTCAGCTGCATCCGCTATTGCAAAATCTGCTCTGAACATCACTACTACGTGTGACAGTTATTACCAAACCACAAATAAGCGCAAGAATAATAACCCTAAGGTATTAATTAACATGGACAAACTAAAAATATGCTTTATTTGATTGCGGACACCACATGTATTTCCGCTTTCAAACTTAAAACGTATCACTAACTATTGTATCCCTAGCTAGCTCAACCGACAAACAGAGAAATACAGAACCATTTACTTCAATGATGAACTTGAAAAAGTGACACTTGGAAAAGTATCAAGAACTGAGATACCTTTCGCAACAAATTCCTAGAAATGAAGTCGCAGCAAGTGTTCAACAATAGCGTGATCAACAGTGCATTAATTGAACCACTTCGATTCAGAGAGAACTTAACTTCTATTGGCCATTTAAATGGCCAAAAAAATATGCACAATTTTAAAAGGACTGACATACCGATGTGCTAAGTTAAGTCCAGTGCCACTGTCATCAGTCCACTCAGGGTGCCGGGCGCGGTAGTCACCAGAAAACTCAAATGATGATTAGCCGCACAAATAATAGAATTTAGATCTAAATTGACCCATGGAGTCTGGATAAAAGAATGCTAGATGAAAACCGTTGAAGCGTTAGCTCCAGCCTGGTTTCCAGGGTCCATAAGTTTACCAAGACCGGCGTACACACAGGGAACCCAACGAAGGGAAGACAGGAAAGCCAACTTATAAGGATTTGTATGCGAATTTATCGCAAGATTTATCGAAGATTTGCCTTATTCGTTCTACGCGGACAGCCTCTTAAATAGTAGAGCGGGTCTCCAAATGATATTGATGACAGATGCACGTCATCACTTTATAGACCGGCCAATCCATACTTTCCGTTACGAGAGTTACGGGCTTCAGAAATGCTGCATGAAACCAGAGCAGCCTCTTTTTTCGCTCGTACTGGAGCCCGCGCAAGGCGCTGCTTTCACATACTCACATAACGCGCTTGCTCAAAGAGATTTTGGAGCAACAAGAGAGACTACCTGCCGTCTAGGTTCTTGGCTGTTTGGGTGGGAAAGAGATCTCAGTGATTAACTTCTATTTTCTCCTAAGAATATCAATGCATAGTAAAGAAAAAGATTCGTTGAATTAATAAAATGATCGCCTTCAGGAAAACAGTGATTTGATCTTTTATCAAATTCTCCCAAATCAGAGAGAAAACACGAATTTGATGCAGATACTCACAAAACTTTGTTTCTTCGAGAAGATTTCGATGGAGAGGAAGAACGAAAAGATGAAAGATCATATGGAAAAGGCAGTTATAACACAGTTATTTAAGTTGATAAGTCCAAACTACATGCAGTGGAAGCATTGTGAAATAACTGTCGTGTCACGATTTAATTGTTTCAAAATAGCTGAGCTAAACTTTCTGTAATATGGTAACATCAAACGTTAACTTCAGTGAACTCTGGTCGTCTTTGATGACCGTTAAAGTGCATAAAATGTACTGTCTTCGCTCTCCAAACTCAAAGGCCAAGAAAAAAGTAGGGCATAATCCCATCTCGATGTTTTATTGAAAGATACTTGTCTTTGAACTTGTTTAAGCTTAATTGTCTTTTTTAAAATTTTATCAGTAGTATTGTAAGTAAACGTGTAATGAATATTTTTATTGTTGAGAAGTCAGAAAATGAAAATAATACTCAAAAAGATTTTCGTGGAAAGAGAAAAGACAAAAGAAAAAGCAGAAAAATATTGAGTTTAAAATATGACTTCTAATTCACAAGAAAAAATGTTTCACATGAAAAGATTAAAGAAAATAACCACAACAAAAAACAAACCAAAAATCGTACAAAACCAGAAACTCATAAGGGGTTGAATTCAACCCCTTACGGAGTTCACAAAACACAAGACAGATCACAAAACGCACCAATGGCGTTAAGAGTGTCCGTACTCAATAACATTACGACTTAACTGACAAACGTGCAATATGACATCGCGACTTCAAGTATTAGAATGCTGTTAAGCCATAAATACCATCAACGGGGGTGAAACACTCACTTTGCTTCTCACGGTTACTACCTCACAGGCTGTTGAAACATCAGCTACAGTTCTACGTTCACCCAGACCCCATGATCCATCTACTTATAAAAATACAGTACTGACTCCAGGGTTCAACCCTTCACAAAAAAGACTGTACATGACCATTCTCCCTGGCGCATAATGTTCGGAAAATTGAATTTAGACAACAAAACTTGCTACCAGGGGGAACCTATAGAAATTTTAATCGATATCGATGATCATGTTACAGTTAACGTGCTGGAGAAGGTTCAAGGATAGAGACAAGTATAACTGAAGTTAGTCCTCAAAATTACTTCGCAAAATTCTCAGAACAACTCAGTCACGCTTTTGACGGGAATTTTTGGTGATTTTCATGGAATCTTTTGAGTAGTGACGCTCTAAGAGGCAGGAAAGAGAGCGACAAAATGACTAACACAATTGCAAAGCCGATTTAGGTGACGAACAAAGCTTACAACAAGATTAGAATATCTGTAAAGGGATGGATGCCGAATTCTTCTTGAAAAATATCTGCCAAAACTTCTGTGGAACTCTGAGAGAAATGGTTTGAGGTCGAAACTAACTGTTTATTACTCTTATTATACTAATTGCGATTTAACCCAGCAAGCATATTTAGGCTTCGATGATAGGGATGAAAAATATTATTAAATCAAAATGAACTGGTGAAAGAAAGAAAAGAACGTTTTGGAGAACTGCTTTGTTTTTACGATGATTAAAAGGGGCGAAATTTCTACAACTTGGATGCTCTATGATTTCTCTTTATGGAATGCAGGAACTTGTTTTGAACAATGGTAATGTTGGTTTTGTTCACGGCGTCGTGCCTCTTTAATAAAGAATGATTTCGTGGCAAAGGATTCAGTTCACTATCTGAAGTAGCCAGTAATGTTGACTTAAAGTTTTTCAACTTTGGAATAACATTATTGTTTTCATCGTATAAAAGGCACTTGTTACAATGGAATTTATTAACTGCAGTCCTATAAAAACATCCAAATGATTTTCCCTGTGGCCATGAATTCTTTCTGTCGATGGATGACTGATTTTCAAGAAAAATCGATTCTTTTAGATGGCTTGTGTGAGACTTTCCCAAGTGAAAAGGCGAAAGTGAAAGACGAGTGTATTTAATTAACGAAACTTCAGCTGCATCCGCTATTTTAAAATCTGCTCTGAACATGACTACTACATCTGACAGTTATTACCAAACCACAAATAACAGGAATAAGCGTAAGAACAACTCCAAGGTATTGATTAACATGGACAAACTAAAAATATGCTTTATTTGATTGCGGACTCCACATGTATTTCGGCTTTCAAACTTAAAACGTATCCCTAGCTAGCTCAACCGACACACAGTGAAATACAGAACCATTCACTCAAATGATGAACTTGAAAAAGTGACACTTGGAAAAGTACCAAGAACTGAGATACCTCTCGCAACAAATTGCTAGATGTCGAAGCAAGTTGTCAACAATCGCGTGATCAACAGTGCATTAATTGAACCAATTCGATTAAGAGAGAACTTAACTTCTATTGGCCATTTAATGGCAAAAAAATATGCACAATTCTAAAAGGACAGAATAGTATTTGACACTGTCATCAGTCCACTCAGGGTGCTGGGCGCGGTAGTCACCAGAAGACTCAAATGATGATTAGCCGCACAAATAACAGAATTTTAAACTAAATTGGCCTGGGGAGCCTGGATAAAAGAATGCTAGATGAAAAGGGTTGAAGCGTTAGCTCCAGCCTGGTTTCCAGGGTCCATAAGTTTACCAAGACCGGCGTAGACACAGGGAACCCAAAATGACAACAGTCTTCTCGAAGCCAACTTATAAGGATTTGTATGCGAATTTATCGCAAGATAAGACAAATTTAGGAAATCGTTGAATATCGAAGATTTGCCTTATTCTTTCTACCCGGAAAGCCTCTTAAATAGTAGAGCGGGTCTCAAAATGGTATTGATGAACAGTTAATAAAACAGATGCACGTTATCACTTTATAGACCGGCCAATCCATACTTTTCGTTACCAGAGTTACGGGCTACAGAAATGCTGCATTCATGAAACCAGAGCAGCCTCGTACTGGAGCCCGCGCAACGCGCTGCTTTCACATGCTGATATAACGCGCTTGCTCAAAGAGATTTTCGAGCAACAAGAGAGACTACCCGCCGTCTAGGTTCTTGGCTATTTGGGTGGGAAAGAGATCTCACTGATGAACTTCAATTTTCTTCGAAGAATATCAATACATAGTAAAGAAAAAAGGTTACTTGAATTAATAAAATGATCGCCTACAGGGAAACAGTGATTTGATCTTTTATCAAATTCTCCCAAATCAGAGAGAAAACACGAATTTGATGCAGATACTCACAAAACTTTGTTTCTTCGAGAAGATTTCGATGGAGAGGAAGAACGAAAAGATGAAAGATCATATGGAAAAGGCAGTTATAACACAGTTATTTAAGTTGATAAGTCCAAACTACATGCAGTGGAAGCATTGTGAAATAACTGTCGTGTCACGATTTAATTGTTTCAAAATAGCTGAGCTAAACTTTCTGTAATATGGTAACATCAAACGTTAACTTCAGTGAACTCCGGTCGTCTTTGATAACCTTTAAAGTGTATAAAATGCACTGTCTTCGCTCTCCAAACTCAAAGGCCAAGAAAAAAGTAGGGCATAATCCCATCTCGATGTTTTATTGAAAGATACTTGTCTTTGAACTTGTTTAAGCTTAACTGTCTTTTTTTAAAATTTTATCAGTAGTATTGTAAGTAAAGGTGTAATGAATATTTCTATTGTTGAGAAGTCAAAAAATGAAAATAATGCTTAAAAAGATTATCGTGGATTATTATGCATCCCTCTGGAAAAATCCTCGGAACGCCCCTCAATATGACTTCTAATTCACAAGAAAAAATGTTTCACATTTGAAAAGATTAAAGAAAACAGCCACAACAAAAAACAAATCAAAAATTGTAGAAAACACCAGCCTCCTCCTCAGGCGCTTCGTTTTTCGCATGGCAAAGGCGAGCGCGAAAGGAGTGACTGGTTATGAACTAAAGAGAGACGTCTGGGTACGAGGCAGAGAAAACACAATGACCAATTCTTGTCCACAGTCACGTACATGATGACTGAAGATTCATGGCGCTGTGGCTGACTGGAGCAAGACCGTTAAAGAAAGACCAAGTGGAAAGAGTAGGGAAACATGCAGCCGGAATAGGAGGCAAGTTAGAGATGAATGGAGTAGGATGAAGTGTTCTAAAAGCAATAACACTGAGCGCTCAGAGCAGGTGGAATGAGTACTGTATCCTTTATAAATAGCGATTCATTATAAGCCCCAGAGTTACAATCAATTTCAAAATTCGTGAAAACATTGTCCGTCGTGTTTCTCCAGTGCAAAGCTGACTCCCTTGCACGAGAAGATAAGACTTGTTTTTAATTGTCAAGGAACATTAGTTGCATGGGATGGAGATCATGAAGAGAACGGACATGTACTAAAATACAAGGCTTAGGCGCCACGTAGGAGTTCGCTTGAGTTTTCGTGACGTCTACTTTTTAAGGGGCAGTTTTGGAAGAGAGATGTTCCCTTCTTCCCCCGCGACCGTCCTACCACCAACAACAACGAGCTTTATTTGCATGACCATACAAATACATACAGTATTGCAAAAGTTATGTTTAGGAATCAAAATTACAACACTGGGCAATTACGTTACTTTGATAATAATTTGTCACGAACATCAAAACAAGGTGAAATATTTTGATGAATTGTATGTTGATAAGGTAATTAGAAGAGTTCATCAGTTCATTGATCAAACCGTTTATAGGTAACTGGGTAATATTTGGAATCAGAGTCTTGACTTTATAGTAAAATTTATTCCCAATCATAGAGTATGTAGGACCTAGGACATTGAAAACGAAATAGTGAACTTCGTCTTCTATTACATTGTATCCACAAATAGGGCAATGCCTATTATCCTTCGTAGTTTGATTGTATCTGCCTGTTTCTATCATTAGTTTGTGATTGCTTATTCGTAGGCTTTACTAAAGCCATTGATTCTCCTGGCTGTTCCTCTTGTTAAGTTTTAAAAGATCTATAAATCGCCCCATGTAAGGGAATCCATGACAGTCTTGGATTCTGAATTCCACCCTGTGGATTCCGGATTCCGAGTAGTGGATTCCGGATTCCAGCTCAGTGGATTACGGATTCCAAAAAGGGTTGGATTCCAAATTTTTTTCTGTTTTAATGCTTTTCTTCGCATTTTGTTTTCGTGTTCGAATCTTGCTATATTGAAAGACGTTGTTTAGAATGCATAACAAGTTTGTTTTCTTTTTCGATTTATAAATTATGTGAAGAAATGTATTACTGTTCCGTAAGGGTTTAAGGTATAATAATGAGCGGGACATTGGGGGACTGTCCACACCGCAACACCACGGACCAAATTAGGCACTAGGAGACTGTGAATTTCTTATTTTTCTTTTTAGGTAAACTGTTGAATGTAGACGTTTATTTTCATTTGTGAACCAGGAGGACCAGGAAGGTTCAAGAAAAGGTTCACCCCAGGTGCACCTTTTCCAGTCCTATACCAGGTCAAAAAGCTCGCATAAAATCACTTTTGATTTTTTAAAGTTCAGCGAAGTGAGTAAACAACAGAGAATCAAACCTAGCCAGAGGTCGAAGTTATTCATAACAATTCAAATTATACCTTATAAAGGCTGTGCTGTGTTCCCTTGAAAATCCCCGAATTTTGTGATCCTCCCAGCCGCTCATAAGCAAGGGTTCCCTCGCTATTATAGAATTTTAATCATGTGACCGTGACCTTGACCTTTCATATGGAGCTCGTGAACTATTGTTTTGACACCAAATGTGCTAATATTACGGTTGTCACGTTCAGGTCTATACCCTCGGGAGGCTTTCCATAGACTGATGGTTTTTCTTTCGAGCGAGTAGCTCAATTTAATCTGGAGTGGATCTTTAGTAAGTTGGATTCCGGATTCCAATCTTTAGTAGGATTCCGGATTCTTAGTGCTGGATTCTGGATTCCAAAGCCCAGGATTCCGGATTCCACAAGCCAAAATTTCCTGGATTCCGGAATCCGGATTCCCTTACATGGGGCGATATAAAATTCAAGTTTTTGAGAATGTTGAAGGGTGTTTAGCCAATATGAGATATATTCCTGTTTCATTGAACTTACATAGCTTTTTACAATAGCTATATCTAATAAATCAGGGTTAAAGAAAGGAAGCTTAAAGTATTCTTACATTTTCATTAAATGAGACTGTGGAAGCTATTTTTGCCATTACAGTGTAAGTCGAATGACATTAAAAAAGCTTGTTTTACGAGAGATTCCTCATCTTTAGACTGTATGTATATACAAAATGTATTTGAGAATGTTTTGATTGATTGTGATATTTAAAGGAAAAGGACCAAGCTCTGCTCTACAAGCTATATTAGAAGCTACCTGTCTTCGCTGAGCGAGTTTGAGGCTTATACTCATGCAAATAACGGAACGCTTTAACCCTCTTGACTTTGGTTTCGCGTATGGTGACCGGTCGTTTTCATGTAAAGCAGTTGTTATTAGTTTTAGCAAAAGCCATATGAAATTAAGCTTAACTGATGATCTTCCGTGTATAAATAAAGATTTACATACAGTAGAACCTCGATAACTCGAACCCGGATAACTGGCGCTCGAGAACCCGATCTAAATTTCCTTTCCTTTGATTTAACTTTCAATGGAATTTTCCCCGATAACTCGAACTGTTTTTCGTTTCCCTGTAGAGTTCGAGTTACCGGGTTCTACATACATACAAAGCGAAATTTAAGAAAAAATACATATTAAATTACTAGGTGAATAAAAAAAAACGCTCGGAATTCGAACGTCTCTCTTCTCCGCGACCCCAGGGGTTAGGAAGTGGAAACGTATGACATTTCAGACTACCAAATAACTCGCATGAAGACATGCAGCCGATGAAGTAATTGACCTTTATTATCTGAAACGAATCGTCTGTAAAGAATCATATATGAGATATTATCCTTAGTAAATATTTTCAAAAAGAGGCGTAACGGTGTGTAGGCCTTTACTTCGCGGCCAATCGACAAGAAGCTACAATCTTTCCCTTTGAAATCGTTAATCGAGGTTACACCCCTTACAATTTACCCTTTCGTGCGTCCTTTCTACAACATGTCAGCTTAAAGTATTATGGTCGACAGATGAATCACACATAGCCTCTACCTTTCGAAAGTGAAAGCAAATTTTCTTTGTATCATCACAAAGGTACAAATGGCAAAGTGTTAAGCAGTCGGTATAAATAAGTAATTAGCCAATTGCAAAGCGAGAAAGAAACTTTGCCAATCAGAATCGGAGAAACAGATCCCTACAAAACTGCGGGATATCAGATCAAGGTACGGGCAGTTTACGGACTCACCCCTCAACTTCCGCTTTGAAATTTACAAATCAAGTTATTCACTGGGAATTTCTGATCACGTTAAGATAAGATTCCTACTGAAAAGCTATAGCAAAAGTGGTAAACAATTAAATGAAGAACTATTTCTTAACCTAAACATAAAACAGAAGGCCTTGCTTTCTAGGACGACTTCCGTAACTACTCGGACAGCATTCGCGTGATCAAGGGTTCGTCGGACTAATATGCGTCTAGTTACATGTTAGAAATGAGTTGAACATAAAATGCATAGAGCAGTGTACAACATACCAGCTTGTGTGTTAAGTCAAGATCAGCGAGGTTTCCATCAATGGTTTCGTTTGTTGGGCGCGATTAGCTTTTACTCGTAAGTGTTGATCGACCAGAACATAACAACTGCAAGAGAATCTCAGTAACATAATGCAAGTGGCAGGGTATCAGGTTGCGAGTACTAGTCCCCGTGCGGCCGCGAAAAGCCCAATCCTCTAGCGTGAAAGGCCTATTTAGACGGTACGATTTTTGCTTACGATGTTCGTGCGCGGCTAGCATACGTCAACCATCCACAAGCGCACAATTTTCACTTACGACATCCACACGTGTCGTACGGATGTCGTGGGTCTAATTTACACGACACGATCTGACGTGAAGTCATGACGTATGCTAGTCTCGTACGATAGTCGTCAGCAAAAATCGTACCGTCTAAATCGTCCTTATTCAATCGTGCTAGTCTTATCTTCCTTCAAACTCTCCTTTGACTACTCCTGCTTTGCCCCTTAGGCACCTAACAACTTTTATTATCCACTGATATGTTTTTCAACTCATCCCTCCTCCTCCTCTATAGATGTTTCTGTCTTTTACCAGTGTGATAAGTCGCCCAGAGGGTCCCAAGAGGTTCACTGTGAAGGCATTTCCCTAGCTATTGCACTGCATCCAATCATTATGGCCTATTCTGTAAGTCAGGTCCCCACTCTCCCGACTCTCTCTGCTGGGGTCGGTGTAAAGGTGCTCCACGTCCGCATTTTGCTTTCTCAAAGCATACCTACCACCGTGTTAGCCTATCCCCGCCTCCGATACTCTTAAAGCCCGACACCCAGGTTACTATCCACTGACTATCGCGTAAGTGAGTCAAGCATTCAGAAGGTGACAAATGACGCAATGCTCCAACTTCGTGTCCAGGGTCCCCTTTGTGGGAAAAACGTCCGGAACTACAGTCTTCGAAAAAATCCACGGAAAATTATGACCCCCTTTCCCTCTCCTGACCTTCGTGTGCTTTAACAAAAACAAAAATAGTCTTTATTTCGCTTATTGAGTTTTACAAGAGTGCACTGTGCTGGCTCGCAGGTAACTAGAGCTTATCTTGGCGGGCCAGTCAATTTAAGTGTAGGAAATATTTAATTTTTATTCTTTCATCCTTGCTTTCGGAGGGATGGGATCAAGTGTGTGAGATTACAACATTGCGTGACAATTAAGATGTACACTCAATTATTGTGGTAGTGATCGGAATGTACATCATTAAGGGATCAATTTCAATACCTTATTTTTAAGCATGTTATCTTATTTTTTTAGTTAGTTGGGTTTGGATTTCGTGTGTACCTTTGGCAGTGAACTTTTCCTATTTGAAATAAACCCTTGAAACTGTGAAATCGTGAAGTTTCTGCATTAGCATTCACGACACAAGACATCAAGATCCCACCTCCTCAATTCAATACAGGAGAATGAGGCCTTCGTGGGCTTCATCCTTGATTTTAGAGAGAAGAGGTTTTCCAGTTTGATTCTTTCCAAGTTTGAGGGTCAACGAAAATGAAGATGTTTATGATTTGGATAAGCACGGTACAGAACAAACATTTCCCAATAAAACACGAAGTTCACGCAGGGATTTTGGTTTAAATTGTTATAACAAGTTATTAGTATTATTTTTCGTAATTGTTGACAGTTGATTTTGCTTTGCAAGTAGAAAATTATCTTAGGCGTATAACCACATCCTATGACGAATAATAGAATTGACTCGGTTTGTTTTTATCAACCTTAGTGGTTTTGATTGTAATCGGTTTATGCGCGGTAAATAATAATTAAGGTAGATAATGTGGGATATGTTAAGGAAATAGGTATCACGCTCATGTGTTAGATCACAAGAAATAATAGTGAGCCTTTGCCAAGTTCGGTTTGCGGCCGGACATACGTAGTTAAGGCGTTTACTTGTGGTAACCATAAAACTAGTGAGCATTGTAATTTTGAGTAGAATGTTTAGAACGACTGTGATGTACGAATGAACGAACGCAATAAAGCGAAAAAAGTGAAAGATACAGTCCTGATTGTTTATTGAACCAGCGGACGCGGAGATATTCCAAACGCAGTGGAAGATTCCGCAACATAAATCGCGTATTGTATAATATCCACAAACAAGCCATATTTGGGCTTTAGCCTCTCTCCCATGTAGAGGTTCTTCGAACAGGCGTTATCTGCGGCTTTCATGTTCCCCATAATGCTATTTGTTTTCGCCACAAAAGTTTGCACAAGCTGATTTGTTACAAGACAGATTTGAACGTGGGTGGCAAAACGCTCAACATCGCTATTCAACTCGTTCTGCAGCAATGCTTCGAAACAAGTTCCACGTTTTTGTTGTCCGTTTTACCGGAGCTTAACCCATGTAAATTTTCTATTTAGTGAAAATAATGTAAGATTTTATTCATCGGCAGTAAAGGGTCTTTGAGACACGGGTTTGCCCGTTCATAGAACCGACAGCTATGCCACGCTGATGAGCCCCATGGGTGAAACAGCTATAGCTGTCCATGGCTGCCACTGCCCGGGTGATATGGCAGTGCATATGCGTGAGGTACTGGCCAGGCCGTGGGGTGGTGCATGTGTGCCACTTGCTTTAAGCTTTATGATAGGGCTCGTTTATCGTACATTTCATTTAGCATTTCCCAGCGTTCGAGATATTTTATAGGAATAGTCCATTTAACTACCACCACCTTTTCGTTCACCGAGCAAAAATACTACCTCATAAATGCAAAAAAAAGCGACAGAAATGGACTGAAAACTTTATTCCATAACATAGCCTACAAGTGAAACAAATTATAGAAATGCGTAGAATCGAACATAGCTAATAGTTACTTCAAACGTTTTACTTTCTAATGGCCTCACTATTTGCTTTTTAACTCTGGGATGAGATCTTTGTCGCCATGTCTTGGCCTCACTTGATGAGAAAACTGCAAGGAGATACGAACAGCATGATTAATCACGATTTTATTTTGAATTAAGACTCCAATAGCTAACTTGATACCACTCCAAGTCTTAAAGTCAATCCACTAGATAAAGGTAGGAGTAGTCAGTGTATTGTTGACACAAGGGCTGAAATCTGTTTTTGCTTGCAGACCACACTTTGAGCTACGATACGAGACGTATATGTAACTATTAGTAATAGAGTACCGAAGTGTGACGTCATAGAAAATGAAATTTGTGAAATTATGGGATTTGTTAAGATATCCTGAAAGAACAACGTCCAAGACGCCTACTCGCCAAAAATTAGCAATTTGGGGCAAATTATCTCTGAGATATTAGCCCAGTTATGCTCCGATGACTCCATACAAATCCTTCTAAAACTTACCTGGTTCCTAATCTTATGAACCAAGCCAAATTTAGAAGGATTTCTATGGAGTCGTCACAGCATAACTGGGCTAATATCTCAGAGATAATTTGCCCCGAATTGCTAATTTTTGGCGAGTAGGCGTCTTGGACGTTGTTCTTTCAGAATATCTTAACAAATCCCATAATTTCACAAATTTCATTTTTATGACGTCATCACTTCGGTACTCTATTGAAATGCTAACAGGATAACCACCAACACCTTTAGCACCGCCACCACTACCACTACTACCTTCACCAAAAACACCAACACCACCATCATCACCACCAACACTGTCACCACTAGAACCACCACCATCACCGACGCCACCACCAACACCATTACCACCAACACCAACGCCACCACCATCACCACCAACACCGACGCCACCACCAACAACATTACCACCAACACCAACACCAACACCAACGCCACCACGAACACTATCGCCATCACCACCAAAACCACCACAATCACCACCAACACCACCACCATCACCAACGCCACCACCAACACCATCGCTATCACCAACAAAACCACCACCAACACCATCACCAACGCCACCACCAGCACCAGCACCAACGCCACCACCAACACCATCACCACCCACGCCACCACCATCAACACCAACGTCACCAACGTCATTGCCAACACCACCACCATCACCACTAACAACATCACCACCACTACCTTTACCATCACCACGTCCACCACAATAACCATCTTAACCATCTTAACCATCACATTCACAACTAGCACTAGCACCATCACCATCACAACCAACTTTTTTACCAGCTTTGTCACCACGAGCTTTTCAAGTTTTGAACTGCTGTTAGAACTGAGTGTATCCAAAACCCCTTTTGAGACTAGAACCAAAAGCAAGTTTATGGGCATAAGAGCACAAGATAAAAACCTCTTCTCAGAGGAATACAGGATAATATAACAAAGCGGGACCATTTTTTTTGTTTTAAATTTCAAATTCATTTCTGTTTTTTCTTAGAGTATGTTTACCTGTATGGATATCCATGGTACTTGGAACGAAACACAGACAGCAACAAGCTGAAGAACAGTACTACAAGGCCAAGGCCGACCATGACTACAACTGAAACACAAGGAAACACACTTTAAGTGGTTAGGCATGTAACGGACAAAAACCGAAGTCATAAACCTAACCATAAAGACTGAACAATTTTTTCGGGAAGAAAGTTCACAATAAAAAAGTTTTTAAGCCATAATTTATCATTTTGAAAGTCTGTATTCAAAATTCTCGGTCGAAACACAGATTTTTATGCGAGTTGATGGCAACTGAATCCTATTAAAGTTTATTTACATTCCCGAATTTTCCTGCGTTATCTGTGACCTCAGTGTTAAATAAACAGCATGTTAAATTAATCCATATCTTTTCAAAAATTCAAAAAAAATCATTCCGTAATGGGATTAACAATTAACACTGAAATGTATAGAGTCTGTGTGTTTTCTTGGCTTGACCACAGTTTTTAACATTTCCAAAGTTTTCTATTTCTTTTTTTGTTTTTCAAATAGTTTTCATAATAGGAGAAGCCAAATTGTTACCAAAAAAAGATGCTTAGTGTCCAAGTTGCAGTACCGCTGTCACAGCAATAAGCCAATTTCATTTTGACACAATTTTTGTTTGCAGCCATCCTTCAACCTTTCTCGGTTTACAAAGGCACGATTTCAAAAAGAGCTTTAACTAGTTATAAAAATAGGCTTCATATTCTAAGAAAACACAAAGTATTAAAAAAAGAACAAACAAACAAATACTGATACATACATCTACGTTTTCCAATTTCCTTGACTTCAAGTGCCTTCTCATTCAAAAGAATCATGCCAGCAACATAAAGAGCATCTTTAACAACAGTCAAGGCATAAATAGTCTACCACCCAAATGTTCTTCGGGCTTCGATTTATGATATTGTAGGGACGTTGTTACTTACGTTATTTTTAAGTTTTCTCTTTTAAAGAATGCTGTACTTAAAAGTTAGGCTTTTAGATCTTATTATGTATTTTCAATATTATGTTTTGTATTTTACTAGCTTGTCTAGCTTCTTGAACATGAGCCTGTGGCTTGGAAGATGGGCAATCACTAAAAATCCTACCTCTGCAACATTAAATACATTTCTTATCTTCCTGACTCATTCCTTCCCATTAACACCTGACAAAGCCCAAAGTACTTCTACAATAACCAATAATTATTATTAATAAAGAAAAAGTTTACTTTGAATAATTATTAATCAGTAAAACGTAAAAGGATACTAAGAACAATGACAATGTGTGTTTCAGCGACAAACTGAGCCTGGCTACTTCCATGGATGTAACTCTGAAAAAAAAAAAAAAAATAGAGCAAAACGATGAACACACAAATGGTATTGTAAACATCACATAATTGTTAAGAAATACTAAATTTTTCCTAAGGTAACATGTGGAAAAGTTATGGTTGGGGGGTTTTGTTTTTAGTTCCATTGTAAAAGAGAGGTACATTTGTAGCCCAGAGGCAAAGAGCATAAGGGTCTTCACCCATGATAACAAATGAATAAATAAAAGTAACTGAGTGTAAAATAATAAAATTGCTATGAGTCAGACTGGCAAATACATTTCCCACTTCAAGGTACATGTATAACAATTAAACAATAAAAATGCTATTAATACAGAAAGAAGAAAAATACCACGAAAATATAACTGTGGAAAATTATATGTATATAAAAAAATTAAAGAGTTGCATAGCTATAACAGTTAGGGTGCAAATAGGACCCATAAATAAATAGTGCATACAGCACCTCAAGTAAGAAAGAGTTAAAACAATCTAAAATCTGTAGTTCTCAAGAGGATAAACTGCAATTAACGTTAACTTCTCCGAACTTAGTGCTGCTTTAACTAATCATTTTTTTTTAGAGTGAAACATGGAGTCAAAAGTGTGTGTAAGGGGCGGGTGGGGAGGGGTAAAGGCATGTTTTGAGTGATCATGTGCCACTAGGCCCGTCCTACAATAGAAATAGGCCAATTTTTCTTACAGCTTATCTGTTTGGGATACAAGTATTTCACAAACACCACGTGGCCCTGGCCCAAGCTGTCTAAAGGTGCCACAAACGACTGTAGTTACATATGGTTACATGCATGACAGCTTGTATGCTGCTGCTGCAATTCCAATTACCCAGGGCTCTGATTTGTCAGTGATACCAGGGGTCAAAACAGTTATTAAGTCACTCATTTCTTACTAACCACTTGTCCAGTTTGTGGATTTCGATGAGCGTAAGGAGGCCCTCGGATGTGATTCCACATCTGGCCAGAGGTCATGGCAAAAACTATAAACTGAAAACATGATGATAATAAATACACTTAATGCCCAGTTGGGAAGGAAACAGTTTTGTTTTCCGAAGAGTTTTGACATGTGTGGCTTGATCTTTCCAGAGGCAAAGCTCTTGGGAAACATCAAGAATAATTTTGTTATCTATTATAGTAACAAAGACAACTCTACCTTCCCCAATCTACCACAGAGGGACAAAACAAATCATCAATGAGATTAACATCTCATTTAATTTTATAGGCTATGGTGCTTTTTGTATTTGTCAGTTTGGACCAGCATTTCTCAGCTGAAGGATTGCTTTGAATAGTTGACAGCATTTTAATGGGGCAAACAAAATTACCTATCATCCCTCCTCTAATCTTATGGACCTGCACCCAAAATTTCTGCCAGTTTTGTGATCACCTAGAACTAATTTATCAAGACAATAACGGCATGGGAGGAATACATGGGATACAACTGATCAAATGCTACCCACAGTTCAATGTGGTTGATTACCCCCTTGAAACAGCCAATGGGATCCAGCAATGACTGATCAACAGACAAAAAAGGTTAAAGCTTTGACAAAATAGGATGTACCACCATGGAATTTGTCAAAGTTGATTTTCAGAGGAAAAAGTTTCAATACAAAAATTTCTACTTTTAGTTAAATAAATTGGAATTAAACGCCATTGTAGAACTGTAAGGTTTAAAACATGCGATAAATATGTGTGCCGACTAACAGTTATCAAAACACAGCATTATTGTAACAGTACCAGTCTAAGAGCTTACGCATACCAAGCATCCAATGGCCCAGTAGGTCTTATTATAGAGGAATTCTAAGTTTTTACGTCGCACGTAAAGCAGTCCACCAATCAGCACAACCAGCAATCCCATTATCACTGCACCCATGTAGTTAGGGGGACGGAATACTCTTACCTAAAATTCAATAAATTTGGGTTCAGTCGTTACACATAACTAGGAAATATTAATTACAAGAATGAAAATTACACTAGCTTAGAGATGGCTATGAAAAAAAAAAAAATCAGACTTCTTTCATGTCAAGAGCAGGAGTGTCATGCACTGAGACTTATAGTTGCTTTTATACATTACAGGTCAAAAATATATTCAGGTTAAATTTTTTTAACCTAGATTGATTCTCTAGCCCTAATTATTCAGAGAATCAACCTACGTTGAAAAGTTTTAACCTGAATTTAATTTTGAGCGGCAACATAATATGCTACGTCATTTTTTTGGTTCTAATTTCCCTTAGTTGGCTATGAACAAAGTAGCCAGGGGTCTGAAGTGATCATAGTGACAATAGATGCCAGGGAAATACTGTATCTTTGAACAATATTACAGTTACATTTTAAGTGCTGACAACGAAGAGATGTCTTCTTTAAGAAATGTTTTAGTGAAAATTTATTTGCAATAGACTTCGATGACACTCAAAATTAACAGTAAATGTAACACCAATTTTCACAGCTTTCACATTTAGAACTTATCAAATAAAACATACATATTCAAAACCAAATCACCCTAAAAAAAATTACATAAAACTACCCACATGAACATCAGTGCGCTCTGCAACCCATTTAGCCAGCTGTTCAGCAGAGAATCCCATTCTACAAAGAACACAAGAAAATGCAATATGCAACATACTCCATGTATTTCACTTAAGATTATGTTTGTTCAGTAAAATTCTAATGTGTACCTTTGAATATCATAGGTGTCTGCCTTTTTGGGTTTTCCTTTGGGTGGGAAGTGCATAAACATTGGAGCAGAGTTCAATCGCAGCTAGAAAAAAAACAGTAACAGAAAATACAGTTTCAGTTTCCATGCAGTCAGCACATCTAAGGCTCACATTCAATGAACTTGTGACAGAAGAAACATTTCAGCAGATACACATGAGGAGCATAAAGTACCTACACTCCCAAATTAAAATGTACAAAAATGTGCTATCAGGAAGTCAAATTTATGCAAAAAAACATTTATTTAAAACGTCTTACCGCATTAAATACATCTGGGCCCTCATCAAAGTCAACCACTGCAAAGAACACTTTGTTGGAATATTGCTGAGAATATCGCCAGGAATTAGCAAGGATTGTATACTCATTGTTAGCCTCTCTGCAAAGAAGACAACAGATTGTGAATTGTTATTTGTGAATCGTAGTTATTATTTATGTTATCAGAAAACCAGCTACCTGACAAGACAAGAAACATTTGGGTCCTTTTCCCAGGAACTTTATATAAGCTGACACAAAAAGGAGAGAGGTAAGGATAACTTTGGAATATAATATTTTATTTAGAGGCATAGTCAACTGAAAGTTCATTTAGTGTATTATCTCTTTAACAGTAAAATCTCTTTAATTTGTGAAAGACTAAGAATTGCCATGATATCCAAGTTGGATTTTCATATTTTGACAACTTCTTCCCGAGGTACATGAAGTTGTAGAAGCAACAAATGTGGACAATTTAAATTGCATGAGCAGAGTATATTTGTTATTTTACTTTCATTGGAAATTTAATGGTAAACTTGATGTAAAAGGAAACCTAAACACAAACACGGGTATCAAGTTTTGAATGGAAGGGGGCGGGGAGGGGCGGTGTTGGTGGGTCACAGGCATAGGGGTAGCATTTGAATTTTTTGGCATTTTTTTTTTTTAATTTCCTGATCCTTCTATCAAATCTGACAGAATCCCTTTTCATGGGTAACAAAACCACAGTTTGGGGAAAAATTTGTGATCAAAATCCCCAGAGAGGGAACAAAGCAAGTGTTCAAATATCAGTCCTACAAATATGCCCATATCCCCTCTCCCCATCTAAATGTTGATATCAGTGCATTACAAACACCACATGAAATCAGCAAACATGTACATGTGTATGATGTTGACTTTATCAATAAAATATTTCATTGTCATTTGAAAACAAAGGCAGAGAGTGAAAGAATCCCACAATTAAAACACCATGACTTGAGCCTCTAAGAGCAAATTAAAATATCTCTTACCTACAAATGGTACATTGCCTGTGTGGTGCTAGAGCTGTGAGCATAAGAATCACTGAATAATTCCTTGGTGATGCCCTCAGATAAGTTCTGTATTTATCACCATTCAACCTTATAACAGGTTTTCTTTGATTCCAGTCCATGAGTTGTTTCACACGACTGTCCAACAGTGACTGGAAAATTAAATTATGTGATTATAACATTAGGTTTTACTTACCACTGTTTACGACTGTTTTTATGACTGTTTTCTGTAAAATATGTGTTTAGAGAAGCAAATATTGCCTTGAACTTTTAATTATCACTTGAGGATTTCTAGATAACCGTTCCATTCAATTTACAATTTTCGAAGCTTATCTAATTTAAATTTCCAAGATTTGCTGAAGTTTAAGTTTCACAATACACATTCAAAGTTAGGCTATTTTTCACACAAAAAAGGAAACCTAAAATTTTCAGATTCAAAAATGTGATGGAGAGAGGAATCAGAAAATGTCTCAACTTCTCAATACGCCAAATTGCATCTAAATTTTCAAGAAAATAATACTCAAGCCCTTATAATTTCAAAAAAGACTCAAGTTCCCCTAGGATGACCGAGCAGATACAAATTTTATAGTGACACTTAGAAAGTATTTCTACAAATCTAAAAGGACTCTGGATTAGCCTAAAAAGTGTTTTCAATGTATTCAAGAGGAAATTGTCGTTGGATACCCCTGACTTACTGTAAGTGCATTGAATGAATCTTCATATTCACTAACAAGCTGGTTCAATTTTCCTATTTTAAGCAACTGGTTTGGAACTTGTTGTGCATTATTTTTGTTACCTAAGTACAGTGGCAAATACAAGCACAAATAAAGGAAACACTTATAGATAGACTTTTGCATGGGCAGTTATATCTATTTCTTTCTTTCTTTTTTTTTTTGTATGTACCTGTCAGTTCCAAGAAGCCCTCCCCCAGCATATCCCCCTAGGGCATACACCAAGAATTTACTGCAAGGTTTATAGCTTTGCATAGTCAAAGATTTGATGCAAAATGGAAAGGATGGGCATCTGACTGTTGAACGATGGGGTGTTAATGTGCAATTGCTCCCGTGACATTGTATTTTTCCCGCTCGTTCATAAGACATTGTTTTGTGAATATCAAGCCTTTAATTGACGTCTGGAGTGCAAAGAAAAGGGGGTTTATTGGTAACCCACTGGTGTAGGACAGTGGAAACGACCCACAAGTAAGTTAAAAGTAGAAAATGTACAGTTCACTTCAGGTCTTGAGTTAAGGCAAAAATTGAGTTACAAAAACTCACATCAGCCGAGAATCAAGGAGAAAAGACCATACAAGATCATAAACCTTTAAGCCCGGAAATGTTCTTTGAAAGAGACATTCAAATTAAGAATAATCGAATACAATTTAACACATTTAAATTTGCAGGCAGGGAAGACATCTTTAATTTTATGGAGCAACAGTAGTGTGGAGTTTTAATCTTGGACAGATGCGCGTCGCTTTCGAATTCGTCGCCAAAACATGTTAGCATTTTAAGAAAAGATTTAAGCTCCTAACTAGAAACGATTATATAAGTTTTTTTTTTTACCTCTTTTGTAACTTTTTTCTTTCCATAGCAGACACAAAAGCTGACCGTCAGAACAAGGAACAAGGACCAACCGCGAGCCGCCATGTTGGAACTTTCGCTGATTGGTACCCAGTCCATTAAAGAACCTCGTGCCTCGCAGCCTCCCCTCCCCGCAGGAAAAAAAATGATTAAGGGGAGGGGGCAGCTCCCGAGCTGCCCGGGCAGCTCTACATTGGCTGGTGTTCCTGTAACCTAAGTGATCAGCTCTAGGCGTTCAGTAGGGAGGGGCAAGGAAATATGTGTCGGAAAGATCAATGAGTGGCTTTAGGGGAGTTGGGCGGGGGGGTGGGGGGGGTGGGGGCAGAGGATTTTGGGCTAAGCTTATTTTCACAGCGGTCAAACGAGTGAAATTTGCAAAAGTTAAGCGAAATACTTCAAAGTTAAGGTTGCTACTTTCACTATCGAAAGTTTAGGGTATTACCAACATCCTGTTAGTTTACTAAACTTTTTAAAAGTTTACTAAAAAAGTTCTAAGTGATTGAAAACCGATGCTGACGTTATTATAGGCGCCATTTTCAAACATGATTCTCTTTTAGCGCGAAGCGTTTTCAGCTATAAAAGCTCAAAATTTTGCGAAAAATGGAAAGATAGTTATGTTGACTAACTGATTTATACATCTTTGCCCATTTTTCTCTAATGGGCTAAGCAAGGTGAAATTTAGCACCATGGCTCCAGAGAATACCTAGGAAAAATAAATCACGCTCACGCTTCACTATTATAAGTTACGCGAATTTTTTTTTTTTTTTTACACAGAGCAATTCGACTCAGTTCGAAATTGGGAGAACAGATCATGTCTGAAATGAGGTAAGGTTTCATGAGCTACTACAATCGTGGACAAAATAGACGAAAAATATCTTCCCTCCCCATAAAAAAAAAAGAAAACAAAAAACAAGTTTGGGAAAACAGCTCGACTTCTTCATCTCGTGGAGATGGAGAGTTTGCCGTTCCACTTCATTCTGGCCAAGATTCTGGGTCAAAGAGTTCAAAGACGGGCAAAATAGAGATTCTTTTTAGTTTTCAGGATTTATTATAAAGACCACTAAAGTTAGCAAAAATATATACTAGTTTATTACTCCTTTATAAGAAGCTACAAATTAAGTTACATCAGTGATACTTTTGATGGTGCTTTATCTAAAGAAAAATGACTAGCTATCCTAGACATACTGGATCATGATACGTTTCTGGAAAACTGCCCAGCTACCCCGCCCTCCCCTAAGCCAACATTAACACTTAAGGCTGAATGTTAGGGGAGGGGTAGGTGGGCAGTTTCCCAGAGAAGAAAGATACCGTAACCTAGCAGGGACAGAACGACATAGAAATTACGAACTGGAAAAAAGAATCGTCTTTTTTCGCTGCTTTAACTAGTCGAACACATAGTACAGATCAGTAATAGTTACGTTTAAGAAATAGTGCAGTAAAAATGTAGATAAGTTAAATCTTCCTTAAAAACATGGAGCACCCTAAATAATAAATTTTACGGACGGATTTAAGCTGCTTAACAAACAGTCAGATACAAATTTTATGTAGGAAAACTACAAGTTATGAATATGTCTGCCAGCAACCTGCCAGTTAATACATGAGATCACTTGAAAATTGATTATAAATCATCAGAAAGTCTTTCATTAACCGTTAAGAAGGTATCTGTAAATTGCTTACAAAATTTTCCTCATTTACTGTCCAACTTTTCCTTAGATTTATTCACCCAATGAAATATATAACTCGAAGAGCCTTTTACAGTTTCCATACAGATCTTAGGCTAATATTCTATTACCTATTGTGACGACTCTTATTGTGACGTACCTTGACGTATTGTGACGTACCTTGACGTATTGACGTATTGTGACGTACCTTATTGTGACGTTACCTATTGTGACGACTCACTGGGCAGCAGTGTAAACGTTAAGGGACCACTATTTAAACGGAGTTTAGCCCGTGTTTAACAAAACTGCGTTCCAAGTCATTTTCAGGCTGCCCAACCCTTTTATCTAGACACCATTTATCGTGAAAAATTTCAATAAAGCATATACGTAGACTAGAAAAGCACTTCTTTTCTTAAGTTAACCCACTAAGAAAGAGATCTGGTGGTCCAATGATTTCTTAACCCGCGGCCTTAATTAGACTTTGTTTCACTATCCGACCCTAACACTTCAAACTCTCCTTTATAACATTTTCCCTTAAGGCAAAGAGACAATTCCCTTTTTTACTCTCAGAAACAAATTTTAACCAAGAACATTATGTCCTACATTGCTGTAATAGATAAATAATGCATAATTATTGTACTCCCTTCACTTAAACAAAGTGAATAATACATAAAATTTTAATATTTACACACAAAAAGTGCCATAATGGCAACAACAGAAAACATTCCAGGAGGTTGCACTACTTACAAAACTGTAACTTTCGTAGTTTGAACATTATACACATATTGAAATTAATGCCTAACATCATTACCAAGACAAAAACAAACAAAAGGTCAAATCCGTTAACAGCATAAGTTGAATCTGGCCCAACCTCCTTCCATGGGTCCTCTCCCACTTGCCCCCCCCCCTCCCCCCTCCTCTCTCTCTCTCTCTCTCTCGCCACGGAGGACCCTGGGAATGAGGTTGACTCAGGCCTGGAGCCCTGGGGCAGGTCTAGGGATGGTTGGGTTGAATATCCCTAACTAAAACAGCTAATTAACTCCTACGATCTGGGCTGAAAAAAAAAGCTTAGTAAAAACTACAACATGAAACAAGAGTTTAAGCAATTAACACTCTTCAATTTGCCCTTTAGAATGATGGAAACCATGTTTCTGAGGAGTGAAGCTTTCCAGAGAAGCTAGAGTCCAGACCCTTCTAGATACTCCTATTTCAGCAGGCATTCCTTCCAACTCTCCTACAACAAATTCTAGATCTGCCCCAGAGTTTAATATTAATTCTTGAAAATGATGTGGTACGCATTGAAGCACTGACTTATAAATTCAGTTACTTCTCACAACTAAAAAGCATTATTTTTTTTTTTTCTTGCTCCAACCTTGGTCCTTACAAATATTACTCTATAAACCCTAACATCAAAACAGAGATTCTCCATTCTGGACCCACAGAATTAATTATACACTTGCCAACATAAGTTAAGTAATATTTATAATTATTTTGATGGCAAACTCCTAAATTCCAATGACCAATCTCACTGGTTGAGCAAATGATCAAACATGTAGCATAAGAAAGCCTGAAAGCTGATTGCTACTAGGGTTTAAATAATACTGAACTGATCTCAATAAATTGGCAAGGCACACAATGCTCAATTATGGCAAGACATGTTGAACCAGAACTCTGCAATGGGCATTAATTACTTTAACAGTTGATATTATTACAGTTGCTACCAACCGCCGCCAAGGCCAATTCCCCACTGGGACAAATGCAAACTTCACGAGCATTTGGGTCTGGACTACTGCCACCGTTAACTTTTCTTAGATCTTTGAATGAAATCTTCTTCCCATCCAGCTTTATCTGTAGGTATAAATAATACATTAGAAATAAAAGCATACAAAAATTACAATTAGTAACCAATCCTAATCAATTAATAATAATTATTAATTATCAATACTTTTATGCAGCTTTGATCAGACTGTGGTTGGCAAAATATTTGTTTCGTTCGTTTGTAATTTTGCTCTGACTTTTTGAATTTTATGTTCTAAAACTAGGGGTACCTTCCGGCAAGTGCCAACGAGGCGAATTCGTTTATCTTTTGTGAAATGTGCCTATTCAGACCTTCGCGATATTTTCTTTTTCATAATTTTAGAGGTTTACAATGGATTCCACTATAGAAAAGGATGGCACCAAACTTCAAAACAACAACTTTGGCACACTCTAGGCTGTCACTTCTATTAAACAATAACAACATAGCTTGAAGGTTTGTTGGTAAATATGAGTAAGTTAGCACTTGTGTTTCATGGAAAATTCCATTATATCAAAACTATAAACGTTAGAAAGAAAAATATAGTTTAAATGAGGCCTATGACTGCTGAAATTAAAAATAATAATTAAATTCCGAGCAACAGCCTCATCAGGGATAAGAAAAGATTTCGCGTGGTAATATACATAAGAAAAAGTTGGTGTAAAATAAAATATGTGAAAAGTGCAAGAATGGGGCAGAATGTATCAGAGGTATAAAAATATAAACTTAAATAAAATACAAAGATCTAATGAGCGAGTGTCACAGGTCAAAGATTCTCTTGAAAGGCATAATGATAGTCTTCAAAACAAACAATTCGTTGCATTCGTCATGGGAGTTTTGGGCTGTCTCAATGTAAATAAAAAAAACATGCTGGTTGACAAAATCTAAAGACATGAATAAATTCTAAAAAAGGTCTGCAAATACGTTGAGGACTGGCTCAATGTAAATCGATCTGCAAAGAACACGCTGGTTCTGATTAAGTTTTGAGAATATAACCCTATACCTTGATCAACTACGCTTAAAATTCAATTCACAAAGCAAAAGACAACACGGAAAACCCTGGTTCTGAGTCGAGAAGCCAACGCGCTACCTCATTGTAAATTGAGCTGCAAAGAATAAGCTGGTTCTGACAAAATTTGAGCGTAAAACCTATTCCTTGATCAGCTGCTGCTTTAAACACAATTTATAAAGCAAACCAGAGCACTAATTGCCCTTTCAAACTAGAAATCGTATTAGAGCTTGCTCACTTGTTAGGTCCTCTTGAACAGACAACGAACAGCTGCCCACTGAATCACCCAATTTCGGACCACGAGTTATAAATACAAAAAATGCAAATTTTAGAGGGTTACGCAGAATTTGAGAGTTTTTGCCTACATCGTGTGGGACTATAAATCTGCCACCGAGGCAACCTCGCTTCTTAGCTCGGTTGTCTCGTTGGCAATAATAGTGGGCTTACGCAACAGGACGGGAGAGGAAAGAAGACAACAAACCTTGTGTGACAAGTGTGACAATAATTTTGTTAGAAAAACTTTTCCGCCGAACTTCATCTTCCTTTAAACAGATTTTTTTGTAAAAGACCAGACAACATTAACTCAGGTAAAGATCACCACAAAACACATAAGTAATAGGCTTGTCATGTTTGTCACACACAAGTGTTTTGCGGTCCTCTTCTTTCTACCGTCCTGTTGCGTAAGCTCACTAATATCTTTGTAAGAGCAGGTAAAAAACCTTTTTGGTAAGCAATTATTATTACTATGGTTTAAGCTTGTATCTTACCATTCCATCAATGGACTTTATCGTCACATCTTTAAAACTTGTAATGCCAACATCACCACCAGCAGATTGGAATGTCATGCCCTCAGGGGCATCTATGTACAGAGAACGAGTCAGAGATGCCAACCTCAGGTCCTTCCTTGGAGGGGCTCTCAAGTATTCGGTTTCAACAGACCCACTAAAATGTGCTCCATTAGGACCTACAAGATGAAAAGACACACTCACTAAATGAGTAAACAAATCAAGGTGTTCATCAGGCATTGGAGATTGGATAATTCTCCAATTATTCTGCAGAATTCTCTGCATATCAGATAGAAGCCTATGACTATTTTTACTCAGATGTGGAGCCTCTTTCAAAATATTCTCCTACAATGTTACACCTGTCGCCTGCTACTAGAATTGCTAATCACAATGAAAACCCTGCAACTTCATTATCTACAAGGACAAGGATGTGGGGGGAGAAGGTTAACAGACAGAAGAGGTGGTGGATGGGAGATCAAACACATTGTAAACACCCAATCACAAGTGCAAATATGATGAACTTGGATCAATGCAACTGAGGATTTGTTACCCTTACCAATATATACTACTATCTAGGGCTATTTTGCATTTTAAGTAAAAATAAACTAAAAATAGAGACTGAAACAAGGAAATAATTGTAATATGTGAACTGCGGAGTAAAGAATTATGAACAAGGAAGATCATCGCAGTTATAAAAGCAACTTTTGCAGTTGCGAAAAGAAAGCCTGAAAAAGTTCAGGCTTGTACAGGATTCAAACCCTTGACCTCTGCAATAACAGTGCAGCGCTCTACCAATAAAAAGCTAACAAGCCAACTGGGAGCAGGCTGTTGAATTGGTTTCATTATAAACCCATGAAAGGATGATGATGAAGTTATGAATACACATGAAAATTATAATATATGTCATCACAGTTATAATTATAAGCAACTTTTGCAGCTGTGAAAAAAATTCAGGCTTGTATGGGATTCGAACCCTTGAACTCGGTGATACCGGTGATGTGCTCGTACAAGCCTGAAATTTTTTCAGGCTTTCTTTTCGTAACTGCAAAAGTTGTGTAATCTATATAACTGCAATGATGTTCCTTCATAACAATTAAGAAGCCTTAATGGAATAAATAAAATACAAGCACTTACTTGAAAATTCAAGTTTATCAGAAGCAAAGAGGATTTTATCTTTGTCAGCATACAAGATATCTTTTCCTTGATCTGTTTTAATATAGAGTTTCTGATTTCGGGCAACGACTTCATCATTTCCTATAAAAAGTTGTCCAGTGATGTTCCCATACTCGGAGCGAGCATTTACTGTCACATTTGCTGTTGACTGAAGTGTTAACTCAGAATTCTGAAAGCAAATAGTAAATTAAAATATCATTAACTTCATGGAGTTGGTAAATGACAAAAATATCTATATATTAATTTAGCCATGTGCAAAGCAAATTCCAACAGATCTATTAACCTTGCTGTATGAGAAAACTAGCAAAGCAAGGAATTGTTTTTTTGGGAACATGTTCTTTGTTGTTACATGTAGTCTTTCATAGCTTTGTAAGTTTGACTACATGCACCTGTACTCGGCTTTTCCCAAATTATTTTCTTTCTTTATTTATCAACTCAATGTGTTCTTTACAAAAAATAATCTCAATAAATACATTGTATCTATTCATTTGCGCTGGCATTATTATTACCATGTAAACAACCAAACCAATCAAATAACTGATTGAGAAGCGGTTGTTATAGCTACAAGTACCACTTAAACAGATTTTATTCAAAATGTGACAAAGAGAAAACTCTTTTCTGAAAATAAACTGGAATGTACAGAAAGCTGATGGAAAATATTCAGAATTAAGTAATAATGTTATTATGTTATTTTTATTTCATGCTTATACTAGATCAAAGAAGTGAATAATTATATACCTGACTGGGCCGTATCAACTTTGCTCGTAATTCATTCACAAACTCTGCTTCACCATGGTAAAGTTTTAAGCCTTGATCAGTTATTCTTAGCTTGCCCATACCATCCTAAAAATGATTGATAATTTTATCATTATTTAAAAACTCTTATATTATATTTAACAACTCTTATATTATATTTAACAATGCATGAACATTAAACTTACAACACCCCCACAAAAAATGCAAGGCGCGAAACGAACACTGGACGTTACATGTATGTTTGCACCATAATCTACATAATTATATAATGCGAGTAAAGGAGAACCTGAAAAGAATACAAAGACACCTCATTACAACAGACAGTGTAATAAGTCTGTACTATGGACAGCAGCTGAAAACTGGTTAAATTACAGACCTATGAATAAAAAACACTCCCACACTAATTATGGACACAGGCTACTATTAGGGACAATAACTAGAGGGGATGGGGGGGGACCCTACCACCCTTAGACTTGATACCAGTCTATCCTAGTTCAGCTGATTATTCAATATTGCTACCCTATCCTTCCATACTCTATCCTTTATTTTTTTAAGTATAAATTCCTCATTTACCTACATGTAGGAAGCCTACAAATGATAGATTTGGGCCCCATTTGTGTAGAGAAAACTTGTCTGGGAAGAAGGGTCACCTTCCTACCCGAGCTACCCTGGGAGACCAAACTTTTCTTACACTTCCATTTTAACCTTCAAGGCAAACCATTTATGAGAAACACAAAGTTGGTTTGGCTAGAAGGGTGACCCAGAGTGCTTACTGTAAAGCCAGGTCACCTTTTAGTGATTGTAGGATCAACCTCCCAGCTGGGCCAACTTTTCTTAATATAAATGTTACACAAAAAATTAAATTGATTTCAGGTTAATTTTGATTTAACTGGTTGATTCTCAATTCCTTTGTTCATTCCTTTGTCTAATTCATGAACAATAGGGCTAGCAGACAAAGGAAACTGAGAATCAACCTAGGTTAAAAAAATTTAACCTAAAATCAAATTTGACCTGTAACATAAACACTTACAGTGTAGGCTTGCAGAGCTGGGTCAACTCAACCAAGGTGAGACAATCAGAGCATGCAAAATTACTGTACAGTTTTAGAATGCTGTTTTAGGCAATCAGAGAAAGCACAAGCGCTATAGTATTTGGCCTGTTAAAATTCAATGATTCAGCTGAGACAGAGCTTCTGAAAAAAAAGTCAAATTTTGCGGGATTTTCAGGGACATATTTGTAAAAAAACCCTCCCGTTTTCAGGCGAATTTTGCGTGAATTTATGTGACAAACTCCACCAAAATACAATCAACAAAAAAGGCCAATTTTATGGGAATTTTCAGGGCAAATTTAACTAGAAATCAATCGTTTTTGCGCTGATCAGACCAGTGTTTTTAATGTTTTTTTTTACAGAGATCATGCTTCGTTCTTTCAACAACAATACGTTCCAGAAAATGCTTTTAACATCATGGCTAGTGTCCAGTTTTTTGCAACATAATCTATGCCTGGTAGTTTTTGGACATTGTTTGCTCATTTCAGTGATGAGGTTTCAAGATAAATTTGCACGTTTACGGCAAGTAAACAGCCCCAATAGCTGAGATGTTGTACAGACATGTAGTTGATAAGATTTCTAGAGAATTTTGCGGTATTGCGAGGATTTACTTGAATTTTGTGGCTCCATGACCTCGCCAAATATCAGAAGCCCTGCTGAGAGGGTGACCCTTCTACTTGGGACAACTTTCCTCTTTAAAAACAAGGCCAAAAATGATACCCCATTCTAGACCCAGACTCTCTGATACGTGTATCTATAGATGGTTTTCACAGTGATGTCATCAAATTGTAAAGTCAAAATAGTGAGGTTTTACCAATTCTTATTTGTTCTAGGTTGAAGATAAACAAAAAACAAATCTCTGCACAAGTTTCCATTCCTGTAGCATGTTTCATTTTGAAAATACAGAAACTTCCAAGTTTTCACAGTGCATGAAACCAAAATAGGAATGCTGTCTCCTTGAAAAAAAGTCTCTCCTCTTGATTTTCAGCAGTACAGTCGACTCTCATTTAACGGACACCTTTATAAGACGGACACCTCCATAAAACGGACTCCTAGAGTTGGTCCCTGCCTTTCTTTACTCCCTTTATTTGACTGTCTATAAGTTGGACATCTAAGACAGACACTTAGTGCTGGCTCCAAAGGTGTCCGTCTTAGAGAGAGTTGACTGTATAACCATTTCAATTATTAGAAGGTCTGTTTATGCACATGTATGCTAGTTCTTGAGTGAAAAGAAAGAGCTTTTATAGAAAAAATGAACACCAGATGTTTTGGTTAACTTCCGGCAGCCATATTGGTGCACCTAAACGGTACACCAATATGGCGTCTCCTTACAAAGCTCCAAAAAGTTGCGTGAAACATTTCGGCAAATAACTCAGAAACTGTGGAACACAAAGACCTCAGACTTGGACAAATTGTTTATAAATTAGTCTTTTATAACATTTCATTTTCTTGTCTTCTTCCACTGGACGGTTTCCAATTTATTTTTTTGTTGCATGACAGTGAAAACGATCTATATGCCCCCCAGGAACTCAAAGTCTTTAGGTGTCTACAATGACAAGAGTTGACTGTAAAATCTAAAACCATACCTGTAGACTGATCAAAACCTTTCAATGGAAAAAAAAAAAATTCTAGGGAGGTCCACGCTTCCACTTTAAAATCAACTTAAAATTGAGTCAGGGTAAATATAAGTTTGATTTTTTCAGTTAAAAATAACAGTGTTCTACTGTATACAGCTGAATTTAATTTACCAGGTTGAAGTCCATAACTCTCATGACCCAAATGACGAGAGAAAGATTGATGATAGTGATGACCATAATTAGGAGTATGAGGAAATAAATGCAGCGCTTTCTCCATCCATAAATACCAATCCTGTATATAACAGTTGCAGGATCCTGGTTATTCCAGTCAACTTCGTCTGTTGACTGTGCTGGCATTTTGTCCACTTCTCACTTGGCTCTTGGAATCTAGAAATAAGCAAAATGCTAAGAATAAATATTAACCCGTTTATGTACTCCTAGACCATGCTATGGCAAGATTATTTCATATTGTCCCTCTAACATTTTTGCATAAACATCTGTAGACGATAATATTAATAATGATATTTTTTTTGGAATCTATTTCTGACGAGTCTCAAAAAGAACCATGGCCAGTAGTAACTAAGCTACTGCTAAAGATCATTTTCCCTTTTGGATTTTTGTTACCTAGATGTAAATGTACACTGAGTTAGTTTGGAAAGGGCAAGATATTTTGAATGAAGGTTTTTCATGAACTAAATTAACAGCACCGACATTTACTCAAAACACCAAAAGACTTGAGCACGAATTGGATACAGCATCTCCATAAGTATACACATGTACTGTCCAAAGTTTACCTGCAAAAGTGAGAAATCTTGCTACTCTGCTATAAATAGTTACGGTACAGTGCATGTAAATGAAGCCCTTGCTCAATATAATTAATTAGTTTCTGTCAGCACAATTCATTAATGATCAATGTACCTTTTTTACAATGGAAATCAGTAGAGCATTAAATGGAAAATGGGTCAGAAGACACAGATCTCAGCCAAAAAAAAAAATCGTTTGAGTGAACACAGGTGGTCAATCAAATCATGAAATCTACCTATTAGTAGATTCAAAGGCGAAGCATAACAATAAAGATTGCATTCTGGTGCTCTGCGTTGATTTCACACATGTCAACTAATTTGACAGAAAATACCAGAAGATATGAAAACAATCACCCTTGGTTAACAAGATCCCTACTGATTTTTTGGCAGATAACATTCATATCCAAAATTCATAAAACTGAAATAAAACACCAGGAGAATGCTGAGGTATCCAGCTACAATGTACATTTAAAAAACTAAAGAATTTTAAAATGCTTTAACTTGTGGCTTGAGGTCGTAATAGAATCCCAACGTTGTTAGTTAAGCTGAAAAGCAGACAACTGAAGCTACACTTGATAACAAATTGTGACATATCTAATGCAATTATACAAAATTAGTGCCATATATATATATTGAGACATGATACTAAAATCTTAAGATTATCCGGAAGAGGTTTGATTGACCGCATACACTCTTCTTGCAAGGTGTAACTGAGAGATCGAACGGTATGAATAAATTCTTAGCATAAGAACAAGTAAACCAAACCTTTGAGGTTTTGATGTAGTTAAAGGGCGTTACTTCAAAATACATTCTCTCCGCCCGTTTAATATCGCGCACAGGTAAAAGCAATTTTAAGCTTTAATGCTTCAAAAAGATAGCTAATCTTACAAACAGTTGGTCACGACATAACTCTGGTAAACCATCCTTCCAGATCTTAATTTTAAAATTAAAACAACAACTCCATTCCTTTCATTTCGAACTTTAAGACACTACAGTAACAGACGCGACCACAAACGTAAGGGCCAGTAGCTTTCAAAGTTCTCTGTTCATGTGACGAACACTTTCAAGTGCTCTTAAAGTTCTTTAACGTACAAGCAGATAAATGGAAAGATGTTAGAGAGTTCCAATTTCCTTGTCTTCCGATAATTCATCTGAAAACAATTTACACTGAAGTAAACATTCAATCAAGCTACGTTAGCATAGCAGATTACCGAAAAAAAAGATTGATTCCAAATCACTCAAGCCCAAAATTAGCATGCACACAACGTTCCAACGCATGAAATTGCCATGGCGAGCTTTCATGTATCGATGCATCCTTAACGCACTGTACACTAATAATAAAGCACTTAATACTAAAGTGAGTTAAAAACTGTTTACCTTAAAGAAGTTATCTCGATAGACAGCTGGTTTTCAAGGAGACAAAATACAGAACTGTCCGACGAGAACGTTCGCTGTCCGTTGTAAACAAAAGTTAGGGAAGTTGGGAGAGTGTTGCAAAGCGTGGTTACCAAGCTTGTGGGTTTTGGCGCTTTATCACCGCGGGTGTCTCTCGACTCTCAAAGATTTGCCCGCATTTTGCAATTTCTGCAACGTTGGTAAGATTTAAATGGACGGTTAGGGGAAAACCCTGGGAATGAGGTTGGAATCGCGCTTAAAACATAAGGTACAGTCTTGCCAACCAAGAAAGCAGAATTTGGTCAAACAATATTCTCAGATCTTCACTCCTTCCCCTCCCTCCCCCCCCCCCCACCAATTCTCCGCCCCAAAGAAGAATGTGAAAGCAATCAGATACAGTAAAGCCCCGTTAATACGGACACTGGAGGGGCCATATAAAGTTTCCGTATTAACGGGGTGTCGATTGTCATGTCATGTTGTTAAAGACAAAAAAACGTACCTTTAATTAGAACAAAAAATCGAAAGAAATAAAAGAGGACATAAACTTCGTCACACGAAACATCTCCAACCTTAACAAAGCCGTCATTCCGCGAACTAAATCCGCAAAAGACTCAAAAATTGCTCATCTGTCAAAACCGTGCCGTGCGTTCTCTACATAACTCGTTTGATGCTGGGAACCTGCCGGGACATCAGTATCAACTGAAGGTTTTTTACTTTCAAAAAAGGAAATGTCTATTAGAGCACAAAGTTCGTAATGAGGCGTCCTCCTTAGCGAGGTTGACTTTCTATGAGAATCTGTTGATTGGGCAAAAAATAAGTCCGAAAGGGGTACCTTCTTCCGGCTTTAAGTACATGAAAGCCGTAGGGACATTTATTAATATTTAGGCCTGTAAAAAGGCCCAAACGGGCGCACAGATGCAATCCATTTATGGCTGCGAAAAAGTCAAGAAAACGTTGTGTTTTCGTGTTTTATTGATATCTTAAAAACAGCAGCTAAAAGGGATGCAAAGTTGTAAACTAGGTATGTGAAAGGGGTACCATTTCCCCATAGAAGGTATACGAAAAGGGGCACCTTTTCTGTTAAAAATTAGTAGATAAAAGGGGTAATAAAAGGTTGGACTTCAGGGTCGAGCCTCTCCGTATAAACTTTGTTTAGTATCTCCTCCTCCCCCCCCCCCCCCCCAACAAACCGGGAACATTTTCCTGCCATCTCCCGGAGCCCCCCCTTTCCGCTCCTTAATCTTGTCTCTCCGAATGGACGGGCCTCAACATTTTGATTATGCTGCTAAAAATAGCAATTCTGCGGTGACGAGAAACTTCGTTTTTATAAGAGATTACTGATATAAGAAACAGGAAAGGGTTTTGAAGTGGAATGAAATGTAACTTGCAAGTCAGAGGATAATTTGAAAAAAAATTGTGTTTGGCCACAGTGACTCAACGATCTTGGACAGGTCATGCTTCGCGTGCTTACAGCGAAGTAAGCCGTTATCAGTTCTAAAATTGTCAGAATAAAACTCAATGTTGACCTCTTGTTTAACCTTATGCTCGAGGGCAAACACAGTAAGTTTTAAGTGGTCGATTAGATTTCAGCTTAGAAATTTGAACAAGAATTGTCTGAATTGTTGCACGTTAGCAACGTCAAGGCACTCATTGCGTGCCGTAGTGTTGAAGTTTGTGACGCCCTCCTTCTCTTTCTTATATCCGTCAATATATGTTTTGTATAATAGCCCCAGGGGTTAATTTCATCTTATGGAAATCAACTCAAAGTGGTTTGTTAAAGACTACTCTGGCATAGTATTTGAATGTTGTCCGCTTTTTGCCATGGATACGAGAAACGTAATAGTCTCTATACAGTGTCTATACAGTTACAATTCAACAGCTATTTTCGCCTATGCTAATATCCTTCGCCTGGTCAATTGTATTGCTCGTAAATTTCATTTTGTGGTTTTCTCTGAAATTGTATTAGTACAAGTTTTCTTGTCGGAGATAACAAGATAAAAAAGATGCTTAAGATGCTAAAGCGATTCTTCATCACTGCCTAGCTGCACTCCAATCGGTAAAAGCTAAATATTACACGCGGCTGGTAAGTTAACCTCTCTTAAACTAACCACACTGAATATACGACAGCTAAATATATTTTGTTTAAAAAGTTATTTGGATGATAATAATATTAAAACTCAGTTAGGGCGCCTTCAGTAAGTAGAGGCAAAGAAAAATGTTGCTTGACATTTTTAATTTAAATGTATGGATTGGTTACAATTTTAAATTAGTGTTCCATCGAGAACGCAATTAAAAGTGGCGGTATAAATCTTCAGGCAAGAAATGTGAATTAGATTTTCACTAGAGTGAAAAGTTAGAGCCTCATCGCGTGGGGAAGGCAACGTATGTAAGCCAATATAACCGAGACAAAACGAAATAGCGGCTACAGGAGCCGATACAACATATTCTAATATCATTATTTACTCCTGAATTCTGTTCCCTCCTGCTTTAGAAACTGGTATATTCGAATGATAACCCATTAAGTAAATAATTTTAGTGAACTAGTACTAGTTTCATCCGAAAACGGTGCGATCGCAGCTCCTAACTTACTGCCAACTGACTCGTCATTACACAGGAGCGGTTGCATTTTAGCTCAGATATATGTTCCAACTCAGTGGCCAGAGAGGATGGGTTCGGCAATATTTTAATCAGTTATCGCTTAATAAACAGCCCTGCGCGATAGTGCGACTAGATTTTACTGAATGAAATTTGAAAATGTAGAAACCATCTTTACTTTTGCTTTCGAAAGTAGCCATTTACTTCTTAATAAACGGTAAACGTGTGATGCCATTAACCCACCGATTCATCGGATAAAACCACCACGTATCTGTTGATCAAACCAAGAGAGAAAGATCTAGCTCATTCTCTCTTGTCAAACCGGAAAAAACCTATTCAGAAAAAATAAGTTCACTTCTCTCTGCCTAGCATCACTGATTTCTTTGATCACGTGTACGTCCGATCAAAAGTTTGAAAAGCTGAGTTCTTTGAATTTTTACTATAGATAACAACTGAAAAAAAGAATTCTTTTATTGGAAACCTGTCACTAGTAAAATAAGGAATGTTAAAAAGCTGTTAAAACAAATTGATATTTGGTAAACGATAATGGCATTTTTACACCTCCTGTGTTTTCCTATTTTGTATGTTGTCAGTGAATGACTGAAACCATTTTGTCACTTGAACACATGTTAAAACCTACAATAGAAATTAACACAAGAAATAATTAATTAATTTAAAATATAATATCGTTTGATTATATGGGCCTGCCATGAAATGAAACAAGTTCAATTCAGCCTGGGCCCGTAGAAACGAATTTCTGAGCGGGAGATCACAACGGCACGGTAGCAATGTTTGTGGCCTTGTCAACTGTAATGGGTGGATGGCCCATTCCTAGCTGTAAGGGGGTTGTGGGTATCCTTCCCCGCAAAATGAAGTCTCCCAGGAGAAAGGGGGTGAAACGGGTCAACCCAATTAGTCGGTTCAAGTGATTTCAAGCCCCCCCACCCCTGGCGGAAGTCAGTTTGGATAAGCCAGGGCTGGTCAAGAACCTGTTTCTCGAAAGTCCAGGTAATTATTAGGTCAGGAGAAAGTTCTTGTTACTTTAATCATTAGATTGTTCGGTAGTTTTCCAGATAAAATGATCAAGAGAAAAAACTATTAGTTAACCTAGCTTAACCTATTAAATCAGGACTCATTTGATGTGTACGTGAATGTAAATGGTAAATGATGAACACCTATTCTGAGGACCAGGATTCCTAAGATTTTAGTTCAACTCTTACTTACTTCCCAACTAAAGCCTATGTTTATAATATAAGTAGTATTAAGCAATAGAGGCAAAGCAATGAGGATTGAATAGTTTAAGCAATGAGGACAAAGAGCAGTAACACTGTACGGTCTCGCAATGGAGTTTTTAATTGAATCGAAACCTACCTAAGACTATTTGATAAGTGGTCTAGCGAAAGTCAACAATTTTTCCTGATCGATTTTTCTTGTTTCTTATCTACAGGTTTCAAAAAAGGAAGCGGCCATGGGAACCATTATTTCAAGAAAGAAAAGAAACGCTGTTATAAACAGCCAATCAGAAGCTGCCATTCCAGACAGGTCAGCTGAGGAGGAAGGCACACCCTATATGGGTAACCAAGCCACTAACCAGGAACCAACTGCCACTCCAGGCAAATCATCTGATGGGGAGGACACACCCCACATGGCTAACCAAGCCACCAATCGGGGACTAACTGTATGCATTTCGCATGACAACATGAATGAGTCCGATACCGAAGAAGAATCTGAAGCGAGAGATGAAAGTGATTCGGAAAAGTCTCACGATGAAAGCAATGATGATAAAAACCAGTCTGCGCATGACTCAGTGAGAGAGCTTTCTGTCAGCTCCAAATCAAGCAATAGTGTCTCGACAGAGGCAAGTGCATCTGAGAAGAGTAAAACAAGATCGGCGTTGGATGGGGTGTCATCAAATGAGGACTTCGCAAAGGCTTGGAAGGAAGCTTTATTGGAAGATCTGGATATAAACGTCTCAGACAATGTCAAAATTGTCAGGATATTTACAAGTTCGACATTCACAGGTAATAGGAGAGAATTATTGCAACGTAATCTCATGAATGACCCCCCCCCCCCCTTCCCCCCGCGCCGGAAGGGGCTTTTTAGGGCTTTCATCCATTTTAGAGGGGGAAGCCTATGATTATTTGTCTCTTCGGTACGTAACAACCATAATGTAAAGTATTTCCCCTTAAGAACAATAAGAAAACTACAAAGCTAACCAAAAAAATACAACCGAGGGACAAAGCGAGCAGTGGTTTATGTATATGACCATAAAACGCACATAATAACTTTACCCGAATAGTGTTGACTAGGAAGCCTATGACCTAAACGAATTGAGAGTATAAGAAGACTGTGTTATCAGTTGTTAATTTGTGTGGCAAGCGTTGGTAAATAAATGGGAGAGATTAGAAATTGGGCGTGGAACTTCACAGCAGACCTTTTTCTTAGTTATCTAAGGTGTCAGGGGCCATTTATGCAAGAGGAAGTAGGAGTCAACTAAACGAAGTGAAAGATCTGAAGTAAAAAAAGTGTGGGCGGAAAAAAGGCTGTCCGGAACGGGGGCGTCAGTTGCAAAAAGAAAGCTGCGCCTTAGTCAGATGTTGCGCGTGCTCGTAATTACCTTTTCTTGTGCATCGTTTCCCTCAATACTGCAAAGTAAGGAGCTTTGAAAATGTTGAGCATCAAGCTTTCTCTTTGTGATGGATTAGTTAATGATATTTTTTGTCATTCGTAGATACCTTTGTGGAACGTAATGCCCTTATGGTGCGCGTCTACCCTCGACTCAAATCCTTCTGTCAAGAGAGAGGCTATGACTTCCAAGTGGTGGACATGAGATGGGGGGTCCGGGACGAGTCCACCGATGATCACATGACCACTTATCTCTGCATGAGAGAGCTGCGCGCATGTCAGAAGCTATCAACAGGACCAAACTTCATCGTTAGTACAAAACTCAGTTTTTGTTAAGCTTCCGTCGGAATGTTCATATTTCTAGCTTCCTGCTTTCATCCTCCCTTGATGCACTTTCCCAGTTAAAGAAAAGGGGCTGCCATTCAAAATAAAGGAGATAATAAAACAGCTTTAAAGTACCTTTTTTAAAAAAGGATCGAGCCTCGCTTGGTAGCCTGATCACATCATAAAACGTATAAAGCTTCACCCAAAAGTTGTATCTAAGCTCTCAAAGACAGACCTTCTAAGCACCAGCCTAAGCTTTTCCCCTTTAAATAGACTTCCGCCATTTACAGAACGAAATGCAGGCAAACAAGTGAAAATCGTTCCCAACGGCTATCCTCTCTTGCTAGCTACTTATGTCTGCCTAAGCGAGGGATTCACGCTATGAGGGTGTACGCCTTGAGCAATGTTGAAAGTTCATCGTAGAATGAAAGTTCCCCTAGCTTGATCAGCTTTTGTGAACCCTCTAGAGATAATGGTTGTGTACTGCTTATATTACAGACATTCCTTGGACAAAAGTACGGCTATCGCCCCTTTCCGGCTAAGGTTAAGTCATCTGAGTTCGAGACGCTCCTTGCGGCAGTTGAGAAAGAAGACGATCTTCAGCTCTTGAAGCACTGGTTCTGGCGAGATGACAACGCAGTTCCCGCTCAATATTTGCTTCAGCCAATTACGTCATTGCTCCCCGATTATCGCAATTACGAAAACAAGGAGTTACGTAAGAAGGCGTCCTCTGATTGGTGGGCTGCGTTTGAAAGAATGCAAGTTGTTTTGAGGATTGCCGCTGACAAGGTGCTAGACGATAAAGAGCAACATAAGTATCATATGTCAGGTAAGCTGTCCACCTCGGCGAAGAACAATCTATTAATTTGACAGGTTTGGCTGCCTATCATGATTTTGGTAGTTTCATTTAGTGAGGGATCACCTGTCTTGATGAAACTAACACTTACAACAAAAGGACGTTTTTGAACTAATTTTGAAATTCTTGGATGATACATAATTGATTGCCTAACATCTTTTGAGGGAAATCATGTTTTTAAAAGCCTCGGTCTTTCCTGACTAAGAACAAGAGAGGATGATTTCTAAAATGAAACCGTTTTTTTAGTCTTGCCGGTTTGATTTAGTGATAATGTCGGCATTCACATTCTTTTGTTGTCATTTCGATTGTTCGTTTAGTGACGGAAGACGAAATTCGCCGTGGCATCATTACAGTATCGACTCCGGAAAAGCACTGTTTTTGGTTTAAAAGGGTGATTACAGATCTCATCCAAAATGCTGACGATCGCAACGCTGCCAAGTTCGTGGACAAGACGTACGGAGCAGAGCATTCAGTTATCGATGAGTCTGCACGGGGCCTGTTAGCACGTTTGAGAGAAAGTGAGCTACCAACTGCTCTCGCAGAAAAAAACGTGCTTGAATACAAAGTCAAGTGGACAAGTGAAGGAATAAGTCCAGATACATCTGATGAGCATGCTAAGTATCTTGACAAGCTTTGTACAGACGTCTACAATGTTTTGAGCAGTATGATTCAAGAGGCCATTTCAGAGAAAGAAACCAATGAAGAGAAAAATCCAGTAACTGAAGAAGTATTACAACATGCGTTATTCTGCCAAAGAAAAGGCTTAGCTTGTCAAGGACGAGACAGTTTTCTCTCTTTAGTAAAGAGATCCTTGCTTGACAATGACAGTAAGCGTGTGAGTGTACTCCATGGAGAATCCGGCTGCGGTAAGACATCCATTATGGCCAAGATAGCTGTAGATATCAGGAAATGGCTGGAACCAGAGTCAGCTATTGTGGTGCTGAGATTCATTGGCACATCTCCCGAATCATCCAACATCAGAATGCTGTTGAGGAGTGTTTGCCAGCAGCTGTATATGATCACCGGAAATGAGATCACGGAAATTCCAGAGGCAAGTTGGTACATAAAAATAATTGATTTATGAATCTATGAATTACATAATGTCAGATGGATTGTTGGAGTACCTTTCTATTGTGGATTACGGCCTCTTAGAGCAATTATCCGCAGTTTGGCAGATAATCATCTGATATCAAACTTGTCTTTTGTTCCTTTGCTATATCAGAAACTAATGTATCGAAATCCTTGTAGGATCCACTGGAGCTGTATGAGTTTTTTCCAAAGTGCTTAGATGAAGCCTGCAATTCTCGTCCCGTGGTGGTGATGCTTGATTCTTTAGACCAACTCCCTGCTGGTGAAGGAGGAAGGCGCTTAGATTGGTTGCCGAAGAAACTACCTGACAATTGCTACTTTGTTTTGTCGACTCTACCCGGCTCCGACTACGAGTGTCTACCCTTGTTGAAGGTAATAAATAACTCTAATTAGATAGCAAAGACGAACTAACACAAACCAGTCCTTGATTCCGGTTAAGATAAAAACACCTTTTTACCAATCCGGAAAAAGCATTTGTGCGAGCAAATTTATGTTCTTTCTATTTGTTCCCGACTGGCATAATTTAGGCTCCTTTCTTTTCTTAACGATGTGGTCGTACGTTATCAGGAAACTTGTTATAAAGCCGCTAAATGGGCACAACAGAACCAGATAAATGCTAATAAAAATGTCCCCTTACTTTGTCTTTACAACAGGAACTCTATCTTGACTCGTCCTTTCTGGAAGTGCCAACGATTCCAGCAAATGAGGCTGACATAATTTTAGAGAGCTGGTTATCGTCTTCGCAGCGCTCACTAACAACTGATCAGAAACAGATGGTTTTAAATGCCTTTGAAAAGTGCCCACTTCCTCTGTTTTTGAAGCTGTCTTTTGACGAAGCTTGTCGCTGGAAGTCGTATACCTCAACAAGTGAAACAAAATTAGCACCCAGCGTAAAAGACATCATTAATGATTTTCTGGATCAAGTCGAGCGTCGGCATGGGAAGATTTTGGTCAACCAAGCGCTGGCTTATGTTACTGCATCCAAAAATGGCCTGACCGAACCTGAACTAGAGGATATCCTCTCCCTGGACGATGAGGTCCTTAATGATGTATATCAGTACTGGACACCCCCTGTTCGAAGACTACCACCGCTTCTTTGGATTCGTGTCCGATCCGACCTTGGGGATTACCTCATTGAAAGGGGGGCAGATGACGCTCGTCTGATCTACTGGTACCATCGGCAGTTCATCGAAGTAGCAATCAACCGATACTTAAAGGCAAGAAAAGAAGTTCATACCAAGCTTGCTGATTTCTTTACTGGAATGTGGTCCGATGGTGTTGCAAAACCTTTTGCTGACAAGAACGGAGAAACAGTGCTAAAAGATCGGTTAGTGGCCAGACAACCCTTAATGTTTCACAACGAGAAAGAAAACAAGGCAGTTTATAACTTGCGAAAGCTCAGTGAGCTTCCATTTCATCTGTTGCACGCAGGCAATCTGAAGAGACTCAAAGAAGAGACACTCTGCAATTTTGAATTCCTCTTGGCCAAGCTACGAGCAACATCCTTGGAAACTGTTCTTGATGACTTTACAGCATCTTTGGTGTTATATCCAGAAGATGAAGATCTCGTCACATTGGAGAAAACCCTACAGTTGTCATCCTTCGCTTTGAAAGGAGACGCCAATCAACTAGCCCCACAACTTCTTGGAAGGTTAACGGTGGGCTTTGATTTAGTCAAATTCAGCGGCATCCACATCTTGCTTCAACAGGCTTATTCCTCCTCAGTGCCCTGTCTCATACCGAACGACAAATGCTTGACATCACCTGGAGGATCCTTGATTTCGTCAATAAAGATACCTGGCGAGCCCACCACTCAGTGCTGTGGTTTCAGTTGCGATGGAAAAACGGCGTTCATCGCCTCCTCGTTCTCAGAGTCTCTTCAGTTGTTGATTATCAACTTGTTGAACGGCAAAACTCTGCAAAGAGTAACTATACCAGAGTCCCAAGGTGGTGGCTTGGTGTGGAGTATCCAGGGAAGCCAAATTACGCCAGACCTTCTCCTTTTAGCAGGCTCCGCTGACATACTTCTAATGAAAGCATCCAAAGGTCAAATAGTGCAGAAATTCGCCGCCCTTGATGAAGAAAGCCAATACTCTCCGATGCCACCAGTTGCCTTCGCAGACAATGAAACGCGGATTGTCGCTATAACAGATAAGAACCTTAAGATATGGACAGTTAAAGATGGCCGCCTTCTACACCAAATTGACATAGGCAAAATATCAACCGATGAGCAGTATGGTTCCTTGGGAACATCAGGATACTTAGCAGCATTCTGTGTCCATGTGTCAGGGAGCTTCAAGGTCCTCGACTGCAGAACGGGCAAGATGCTTAGAGAAGTCAGCGTATTCAGTGAAGCTGATGAATGTTTCATTGCCGAGGTCAAAGTTACCTCAAAGGAACAAGTTGTTGTGACTTCTTCAGAGAAAAATAATCTTCGTTTGTACGATCTTCATTCTGGAGATTTAATCAGAGAGGTGTCGCAGTTTAGAATTAACTCTGGCCTTCTTCGTCTTCAAATCACAAAAGACGGAGCAAAAGCAGTGGGTATTCATGATTACGAGATTCTGTTTACAAACCTTGAGGATGGAACAGTTAATAAAACCTTGAAGAGTGAGTCGTTCGGGACACTGATAATTCATCAAAATTTCTACACCAGAGATGGAAAATATGGTATTTCAATTGCTCATGATGAAGTAATTCGCATCTATGACCTAGAACAAGCTGTTAAGGAGAACAAAAAGGCCGTTCAAAAAGGATCTAAGAATCATAAGGCGGTGTCTTCAGTTGATTCAATTACATATCTCACACGTGATGACTGTACTGACAGATATGTTATTGCCATTGCGACGGTCAATGGCACCAACGAAATTCTCATTTGGGACACTTTCAAAGGTGCAAAAGCGAGGGCACTCAAGATGACCCAAGATTTGCCACCCAGCACAATTCGAATGGGCGCAACAACCCGTGCGGTTGGTTATATCCACGACAAAGATTTCCTTCACTTCCAAGTATTTGACCTGCACGCCGGGAAAATTGAACGACGGTTGCAGGGTAAAGCACCCAAAAGGACTGAAGCTTTTGGGTTCACTGACGACAGCCACATCATCACATTTTCCCGCGGGAGACGCAACCTTAAAGTATGGAATATCAATGATGGTAAGCTAGTCAGCCAATACAAGTTTGGACAGAAGTTTCGATTTGAAGACATGCTAGTCAGCAGGAATGGTAACGCAGTTGTCTGCAGTCAAGTGGGTCAGACAGTTGAACATGATGAAAGCAGTGTGCCGCTGGCTTTCTTGAACCCGCAGAATGGAGAGCAGAAGTTCTTAGAAGAGAAGGGCACCCAATTGTTGCTCTGGAATGGATGCGTTTCGGACGACGGACGCTATCTCGTTTGCTTGACCAAGGAATACAGTGCACAGCTTTGGGACTTGACGAATGGGCGAATGATGTATAGGCTCAGTGTTGATGAAGAAAACACCCATGTCATTGCCACGGCAATATCAACGGTCAGCAAGGTAATTCTTACCGGCGAGAGCGATGGAGGTATCAACGTTTGGGACATTACCAGTGGCCATGTTCAGTACACTTTCTTTTGCGATGGCGTCGATTCTTTATTCATTACAAAAGACGGACGAGTGGCATTCTCTAACTATCGTTCTAACAATCGCAACATTGATGCTTGGGACTTAAGCAATGGTTCAAAGTTAGCTTCCTTCACCTCAGACTGGAAACCTGAACGAATTGTGATCTGCGGCAACCGCCTCGTAGTTGCGAAAGCGGACAAGCCAGAGCTAATGTCGCTACGTCCTCACATTCCCGGATATACAGAAGATCTCGCAAATGAGGATGGTCATTTCATGGATTGTCCCTTGGAACGTCAGATGCAGCCCCTATTGGAGATTGCAAGTGGTGAAGATGAAGATGAAGATGAAGATGACGATTTTGATCAAACTGACATTCAGAAAACAGAGCTAACTAAGAAGGCAGTGTATGCAAGCCCGAATGTTATAATCGGAGGGGGTAGTTCAGTATTTGCGTCGAAGAATATTTTCATTTCTGGTAACGTCACAATTAATGGTATTCCAATACAAGATTTGTAGGTATCTTCTTAGTCATGAAATAACAGCGTATGTTGAGCAAGGGGTCAGGTATTCAGTGTTGTTTCATGGCAATAATACTATCTCAGTATTATTATATGTACCCTCAGAATGTACATCGTGCAGCTTAGGAACCCCTGACTGAACAAATGTACAGGTTTCAAGAGAAAGGACCTAAGTCAGACCTAAGATGCCAAACTTAAAATCCTCTTACATGTCCTCCTGCAATATTTGAGTGAGTTCGCAAGGGTAAGCCTAACGTAAACTTCATTATGTTCAATTAGGCACCCATAGCCTCCTCTGATCTACAGAAAGGTAACTGTTCTGGTGCCGTCAAACACACAAACGCTTGTGCAAAAATTTTTAAAGTTTCATGCTTTTTTTTTAAACAAATAAACAGAAAATCTTGAAAATAATCGCCCAAATCTCTTTGCGGGTGGGCGTTCAAGTAGAAGGCATGCAAAGGAAAACTATCGTTGCATTTTGCGAATGAGTCAGTTTTTTTTACAATAAAAATTGGCTTTGTTCATAGATAACCCTGAGACAGTGACAAACGATGTGATGTCGCCATTCTATTCCCAGCCAACTGATAATTGTCAAAAAGTTGTTTCAAACAAACGTTTCGTTGTATTAATGAATTTCTATTCTCCCACTTGAGTATCTGAGCACAAGCTATTACTAAACATACATATTTAAGCTCTTCATTGAGTGGCATTTTTTCATGGCGTCAAACTATCCTCCGCTTCTCTTACAAATGTCTGTACTCAAGTATTCAAGCCTTCCGATCTCCGTGTCTCGTTCGTTTCCCACCAATTGGGTCAGGCCAGGAGCTCATAACAGGCCACTAACCGTTAAATTCAGTTTAGCCTATACAAAGGACAGGAGAATGAAATTGAGATCTTATCGTCAAATACTGACTGAGATATCATCCTAAAATTCCTGAGAATGTTTTTTTCGAATCTTAGAATATGCCAGTTTTGCTCTTCGAATAAAGTAGATAATGAAATTCATTTACTGTTGGAATGCAATTTATATAGCAATTTAAGAAAACAATTTTTTCAAGACGTAGAAGCCAAGTACTCCAAATTCGTAGATATGAACAAATCGGAAAAAGTTATATTTCCTTTTAACAATATTGATCCATATGTTTGTAAAAAAAACTTAGCTACTATGTCTACATGATGTAACATTTCAACTTAGAGAAACTTATTTCATGAAACAAAAGAATGGAAAACAGAGATTACTAATTATTACATTTAATTAATACAAAGCTCTCTATTTATTTGGTTATTTTAAAATTACTAAAATTCTAAAGTGATAGTTTTAATGCGATACTTTTTCTGTATATGGGAATGCTAATAAAGTGTTATGTGTTGTTACTTGTCAATTTTCTCTTGACAGGGGAAAACTTTGTTTCAAAATAGGCTACAAAATCGGTGGGATTTTTATCAGTTGAGAGTATTCACCTTAATCACGCGTTATATTTGTCGTGACCAGACTATAAAGCGAGGCAAAAATTTCAATCACCTTTACTTCTTCCGTGTTTACTCAGTGATTTGCTCAGACTAAAATATGTCAACCGTAGCGAATAAAATAGTCACTAAATTGGTCGTCGTTTTACATATTGACGAGAAAATTCGAGTTATTCCCTTCTGATCAATCGGGTTGAAGCAGATCAAAACCAAGAAATGAGGAATTATATTCTCACTTATATTTGGAGGCTACTGGAAATATTTGACGGACTCAGTCCTTCGCTGAAACCCCAGCATTACAGAGGTATATTGGCATAAAAGGTACGTTTTTGCGAGAGCTTTCGTGATGTTCTATCTCGATTTTAAAAAATATTTTGAAAATTTTGTTTATGCTTCGAGTCACAGTTCCAGAAGAACACGTCATTTTCTTTTTTTGGTTCATAAATGGCTCTGCTCGAGTTACCTGCAGTAGAGCTATGGATGACATTTGTTCTTTGGTTCAGTCTTGCTCTTTTAAAATGGAAAAATGAAATGGATACAATTTGGTTTATTTTCATGCACGTTGTTTTAGAAGGGCCATATTACAATTCACACGGACGATGACAAAAAATATTTAATCGAAATACTTATGTGAACTACAGTCCTCTTTTTACTCTCCCTTTAATTACAGCAAGAATACAAGTAATGGAATTCAAATTCTTGTTGATTGCTTTGATGGTGGGGATAGTTTTGGCTCAGTACGAAGCTTCATCAAAGACCTGTCCTCGCTGGTTGAAACTGAACAAGTCGCCGGTCTGCTTCGGTGCGCGGGGAGACCAGTTTGGTCGTTTTTCCTACCATCGAAACATCTTCGTGAGCTCGTTTATGATCGTGCACCGCTCCGGAAAGGTGTCGTCCGATAGTCGCAATTACAATTACTGGGGAGGAACTTCCGATGGTCGAGACCTTGGCGTCTTTTTGACCGATCAGAGCAATAAATTACTGGCTCCACAGTCATCGATCGTCTCCAAGGGTGGATGGTACAAACTGGCAGGTTACAGCGGTTCGTCGCCAGTCCTTCTGTTCTGTGTCTCAAAGAAGCCTCATTGCGTCTTTGCCAACAGTGAGCTACGTCTGTGGTATGGAGAGGATCTGCGCGGCCCTGCAAGCGAAAGTAATAATCGTGGCAAATCATGTGCTGACGTGTACGGCCTGTTGGCTTAAACCTAATGAAGAGCCAAATCCCAGATATTACCTGAGATTGTACTTTTATAGAGAATTTTAAAACAGCTCTCTAGTTTTAAACCAGATTTGCTAAGAATAAAGTAATTAAAAGTAGTCGGTGCCGATATGTTGCATTTTTTCTATCTGTTTCCCCCGCACTGAGAGTAATTTCCTCTAGAAGACTGATTTGACAGTAAAGCAGAATGTAACCTTTGTTACCCCTTACCACCATATATGGCCTATATTTTCTCCCCGACAATGCATTTGAAGTGCAAAACAAAAATCAATTCTTGTTACACCTTACCAGGACGTATTAAAATGAAGTTTCTGCATGAAGGCCACAAAAATTCACACTAAATGAAAGTAGAAAAGCACAGCGTTGCTTATTCAAACATAATCTGCACTCAGCTGTCTTTCGATCGTTAATCATAGAAAAAAATCAAACTGGAAAGTGCCAAAGCAGAGCACAGTAGTAGCAAAGGGAAGGAGGGAAGAGGATATTGAGGGCGCGCGCGCGGGGCAGGAAAGGAAGATGCAAATTTTATATAAAATGTCACTTTGGGATTAAATAGTTGTAGCATTACAGATAATATACAACACAAGTAAAGTCAGCCCCTATCTCCAAGTTTAATGAAGGACGTTTCATTATTAATGTACTAAAAAATCAATGTCTCGGTATTTTGTGAAGTAACCAGATGAGCTTTATCTACATTTGATCATTTTTTATTTTACATTTACTCTTTTTGGCTCTCATTAACAACAAATGATTATGGATTGTTTTCATTCTGATCATCATTCTCATCACCATCACCATTATCATGACAAAAATCAACCAATCTTTTTCATTTTTCACAGCTTACCGCGTTTTTCAAAAACATACGAACTCTGAAGTCAAAAGCCAACAGCTGTTTGTGCTTTTCGCTGCCGTCAATCATCTTAGCGGACTTCTTAGGAAACAGAACTTTACTTAAACGGGTTCAAAAGGCCATGGTTTGTGATCTATGATTGGTGGATCTCTGGATCCGTTTTGTGTGTTTCTTTGTTTCAAGGTTCGTTGCTTGTGATCTTACTAGTAATAGTGATAGACTGCCAAAAAGTCGGGTTTTTTTTCCCAAAACCAGAAAGAAATCGGCAAAGTGTGGCGTACCGGAGTCTTACGCGCGCGAAGCGCGCGAGCCTTACACACCCGTAGGGCATGTGAGGTGTAATGTGAGGCGTCTCTCCCAGTCTCGCTCTCCGTTTTCAGCCTCGTTCCAGACCTTTTGTTTTACTACTCGCGCGTACTTTAAGACGCCAAAATACGGACTGTTTTGCAGTCTATAACCAGAGAAGGTTGGGCAGCAGTTCGCAAAGGATCATGGGGCGAATTATTAAGGAGCTCAGTTACAACGATACCGTCGAGCTAGAACGATCTCCGCGATTCACGCGCCGATTGCCGATGTTAGCCACAATTGTGCTCGAATTCAGAATATTTTGGCCCAAAAAGTTTATTCCATCAAAGATGTTATAAATTTCTCGCGGCAAAGTGGTCGAGATGCTTTTAAAACATGTTACTTGGCGTCGTCGAAAGTTAGCCGGGTTTACTAAGACATCTTGCAAGCAAAGCAAGCTGTGTCAACTATGTGCGTTTACCTTTCCAGACAGCGAAGGTTATTGCGAATACACATTCCACTGACCGATTAAGAATTTGAATGATGGTCAACAATGTAATGGGCTAGACAAATGTCCCACAGATTTGAGATACAATTAGGTCTCGATCACTTAGCTTTAATTGATCAATGGTCCACTTGAATTCATTCTTTGGATTGCTTATTTGAAATTTACAGGCTAAGTAAGCTTATATTTAGATTCTTGAAGACTTTCTCAAGGACTGAAGTAATAAATAAAGGTGTATTATTGAACTGAATGAATGCTAGGTACATACAAGACAGCTTTGGCGGTAGTAAGTTTTTTTTGGACTGGACCACTAGGTACTTCAATTATAATTAGAGGTAAAACCCTGAGTAAATTCCTCATAAAAAAATTACATTCCTTTTAGAGTTACGATATGGGCTACTGCAATAGAGAAAAGTAAATCGCATGCATTCCCAAAGAATCCTACAGATATGAGATTCTCTCGCTTTCTCATGGTATCACTATGTATTTGAATAATGACTACACTTCCATTTCAGCATATTTTAAGTTCCTTTTTTGTCTTTCACATCGAGGTCCCAGCCATGCATGACCGCATTCCCTTCATCATAGATATTACAAATAAACAATTGAATAACCAATTATTTCAAGGGCAGCATTTTTGTTTTAAAGACTCAGTGTGATGGTTTTATGTACTGAAAATAAATATCATCACAGAATGATATTCAGTAGTTGGAGGAATAAACAGTGGAAATATAGTCATTGACTGTGGTAAACTTTAATTGACTGAAGATGTTGAGAGAACCAACCAGCATTAAGCTTCTCCGACTGACAAGAAGATCACCATCGCTAATTGCCTTCAATAATTGGAGAACAATAGAAATTACAGTCATTTCACCCATTTCTGGAAACATTATGAATACTTATTATTCATTCCAAATGCTTCCCTGATTCTGATTGGCTAAAAGCACAGGCATAATTCACCATAACCAGCTACTGATGACCAGATTTGGAAGAATTTTGCGATTAATGAACCGATAACGTCAAAAGTGCAGCTTCCTTGCAGGCTAATGCACCGTTAACCGAGAAGACCTGGGGACGAGGTTGAGTTGTTTTGGTTGTGAAAACAAAAATGATGGACATTTCATTCGTTTCAAGAGTAAGAACTAGGCGAAATAATAGCTAAAAAGATGGCAAGAACAGCAAGAAGACAACTCGAAGGGTGACACCTGCTGTTTGGAGAATATTTGCGGAGATGAACAACCCTAAACGTGCACTATCGAAGATGAACTTAACATCGATGGAGGTAACCATGTTTTAGCTATGTTCTTAAACTTGGAATTATTTTGAACGAATAATAATTCGGCTTTCGTATCATATGAAGAATTATGGCCTCACGGATAACACCCTCCTCAATCTCCATAATTCTTCATAAGATACTCAGCCTCATTCTTTAATTGCTAATTCAAGATAGGAAATGTCTCTAACCAAAAGCACAAAACAGTTAATACAATAAAAATCGGCCGGATTGTTGATCGAGTCCAGTTGACATGTCGAGCTCGTAGAACTGCTGTATCGAGCTTGGTTGCCTACATAACTAATATGATCCAAAATCTCCAACTAAATACTAATCTGGTTTGTAAGAGCCTGTCAGGCTAAAATTTGCCAGTTAGGGCCCCTCTATACAAGAACCTGTTCAGCCTAATACTTAAAAACAGTTTCTTATTTTCTAAAATCTGTTAACAAAAAAAAAATTCTATACACTTGGACAAACTATAGGGTATGTCAACATTTGGGATCCACTTTACAGACACAGGAGCGTTATCACCGCCTATGCCTATCATACTGCAATATGTAATGGCATGCATATTTTATATAAGGAAAATACCCGGTAAGAACCTAAATTAGTACTAATTACCACATGTAAGAACCTGTTTAGCGGGGCTAACTTATCAAAAGGCAGGTTCTTAGCTGCAGGTGTTTACTGTATTCTTGTTTGATGCTTCAAAGAACCGCACCTGTTGATTCAATAATACATATCTCACACGTGAAGGCTCCAATGACAGATATGTTATTGCCATTGCGACTGTCAATGACACCAACGAAATTTTCTTTTGGCACACTTTCGAAGGTACAAAAGCGCGGACACTCAAGATGACCCAATATTTGCCACCCAGCAGGATTCGAATGCACGCAACAACCCGTGCGGTTTGTTATATTTAGGACAAAGATTTCCTCCACTTCCAAGTATTTGACTTGCAGGCCGGGAAAATTGAACGACGCTTGCAGGGGTAAAGCACCCAGAAGGACGGAAGCTTTTGGCTTCACTGACGACAGCCACAGCATCACATTTTCCCGCGGGAGACGCAACCTTAAAGTATGAAATATCAATGATGGCAAGCTAGTCAGCCAATACAAGTTTGGACAGAAGTTTCGATTTGAAGACATGCTAGTCAGCAGGAATGGTAACGCAGTTGTCTGCAGTCAAGTGGGTCAGACAGTTGAACATGATGAAAGCACTGTACCACTGGTTTTCTTGAACCCCAAGAAGGGTATAGGCTCAGTGTTGATGAAGAAAACACCCATGTCATTGCCACGGCAATATCAACGGTCAGCAAGGTAATTCTTACCGGCGAGAGCGATGGAGGTATCAACGTTTGGGACATTACCAGTGGCCATGTTCAGTACACTTTCTTTTGCGATGACGTCGATTCTTTATTCATTACAAAAGACGGACGAGTGGCATTCTCTAACTATCGTTCTAACAATCGCAACATTGATGCTTGGGACTTAAGCAATGGTTCAAAGTTAGCTTCCTTCACCTCAGACTGGAAACCTGAACGAATTGTGATCTGCGGCAACCGCCTCGTAGTTGCGAAAGCGGACAAGCCAGAGCTAATGTCGCTACGTCCTCACATTCCCGGATATACAGAAGATCTCGCAAATGAGGATGGTCATTTCATGGATTGTCCCTTGGAAAGTCAGATGCAGCCCCTATTGGAGATTGCAAGTGGTGAAGATGAAGATGACGATTTTGATCAAACTGACATTCAGAAAACAGAGCTAACTAAGAAGGCAGTGTATGCAAGCCCGAATGTTATAATCGGAGGGGGTAGTTCAGTATTTGCGTCGAAGAATATTTTCATTTCTGGTAACGTCACAATTAATGGTATTCCAATAAAAGATTTGTAGGTATCTTCGTAGTCATGAAATAACAGCGTATGTTGAGCAAGGGTTCAGGTATTCAGTGTTGTTTCATGGCAATAATACTACCTCAGTATTATTACATGTGCCTCAGACTGTACAACGTGCAGCTTAGGAACCCTTGACCGAACAAATGTACAGGTTTCAAGAGAAAGGACCTAAGTCAGACCTAAGATGCCAAACTTAAAATGTTTCCTCTTACATGTCCTCCTGCAATAGTTGATTGAATTCGCAAGGGTAAGCCTAACGTAAACTTCATTATGTTCAAATAGGCACCCATAGCCTCCTCTGATCTACAGAAAACTAACTGTTCTGGTGCCGACAAACACACAAACGCTTGTGACGAAAATTTTTTAAGTTTCCTACTTTTTTTGGAAACAAATAAACAGAAAATCTTGGAAATAATCGTCCAAATCTCTTTGCCGGCGTTCAAGTAGAAGGCATGCTAAGAAAAATCGTCCTTGCATTTTGCAAATGAATTAGTAATCTCTGTTTCCCATGCTTTTGTTTCATGAAATAAGTTTCTCTAAGTTGAAATGCTTTATAGACATAGTAGTCACGTTTTTTTCACAAACATATGAATCAATATTGCTAAAAATAAAAATAACTTTTTCCGATTTGTTCAAATCTACGTACAGTCAACTTCCTCTAAGTCGGACACCTCTGGGACCGGCAGTAAGTGTCCGTCTTAGAGAGATGTCCGTCTTATAGAGAGTCAAATAAAGGGAGTAAAGGAAGGCAGGGACCAACTCTAGGTGTCCGTTTTAGAGAGAGTCGACTGTATTTGGAGTACTTGGCTTCTAAGTCTTGAAAAACTTGTTTTCTTAAATTGCTATATAAATTGCATTCCAATAGAAAATGAATTTCAATATTTCTCTACTTTATTCGACGAGCAAAACTCGTCTGGCATATTCTAAGATTCGAAAAAAGAATTCCCAGGAAATTTAGGAAGATGATATCTCAGTCAGTATTTGACAATAAGATCTCAATTTTTCTAAAACGCCCTACTTACTGCTCTTTTATTCCCCTGTCCTTTGTATAGGCTAAACTGGATTGACAAAATTGGCGGGAAACGAACGAGACACTGAGATCGGAAAGATTGAATACTTGAGTAGAGACATTTGTAAGAGAAGAGGAGGATAGTTTGATGCCATCAAAAAATGCCACTAAATGAAGACCTTAAATATATATGTTTGTTTAGTAATAGCTTGTGCTCAGATACTCAAGTGGGAGAATAGAAATTCATTAATACAACCAAACGTTTGTTTGAAACAACTTAGTGACAATTATCAGTTGGCTGGAAATAGAAAGGCGACATCGTTTGTCACTGTCTCCGAGTTATCTATGAACAAAGTCAATTTTTATTGTAAAAAGAAAATGACTATTACATTTAATTAACACTCTCTATTTATTTGGTTATTTTGAAATTATTAAAATTACAGCGTAATAGTTTTAAAGCAATACAATTTCTGGATAAGGGAATGCTAGTAACGAAATGTTATATTGTTGTTACTTGTGAATTTTCTCTCGACAAGGGAAACTTTGTTTCAAAATCGGTGGGATTTTATATTTTTCGTGACCAGGCTGCTATAAAGCGAAGAAAAAATTTCAATCACTTTTACTTCTACCGTGTTTACTTAGTGATTTGCTCAGACTAAAATACAGTGGAACCTCTATTAATTATAAGCGGACCCCTAATTAAGCGAACACTAAGCCGGCTTTTTTTTGCGATCAGCATGATTTCTTAGTTGCTACGGACGCTTTGTTTTCAAAAGGTGACAAGAGAATTTCCTGCTGTGGGAATTTAATTAGTACATTAATTTCTGGCCAAAAAACGTAATCCGATAAGGTGTCAACCCTGTCATATGCCACTACAGTAGTAATCCTTTTGAAAGCTCAGAACGTGTTCAAGATAGTAAAAACCAGATGTAAATACAACGCTATCCATTATAAAAATTAAAATAAAGCAAAATTAAAACAGTTTTGCTTATAGTAAAGTGTATGCCTTGCAAAACCTTCAAGTTGCGTTCTAGATAGTTTTTTGCCAGATTTCAGCACGAGGAATCCACGCGCCAGAACGCGCGGACAGCAATGATCAGGAAATAAAGCGGAAGAACGAATTGTCTTTTCAAAAATACATTTTCCCTTTCAAACTTAAATGCTTCAAGGCTAAACGAGATTTTGCCTATTACGACTGGCCGGTGCTATCTCATGATAGCCGATCTGTAGCGAAGACACGGAGTCCAGTGTAAATATTGAGCCGCTTTTTAGGCATGCGGTTGCCTGCAGTCTTTATTTATGCGTCGTAATGTCAAAAACAAAGAAACAAATCAGCATGTCGAAAAAGGATTGTGCAAGTAAAAGTATAACCCATCCTACAATGGAATTAATTGGATTTTACTTTATATGGTATGCTTTTGGTATATCGCCCTAGATCTGCCACGATACTTTGTCAGAAGATTCCTGAGAGTGAGAGCCACGAGTGATGGCGGTGTACATGTGTGACGATCCTCGTCTATTCTATTGCGCCGGATTTTTTTCTCCTTCGCTGGATACCGAAAAGACTTGGTATCATTGCTTTGAATTCCAGCCTATGTAATGGAAAGCTATGCATGTTCGGCTCCTCCGATTCAGTCAAGAGTTTTAGCGAGGAATTTAAGCAGTCTGACAAGATGGCGTTCTTGCTTGTATGAGTTGGTTCTCCGTGCCGTCGATGGAGGGGGCTTTTTGGTCCGCTGTCGCTCGATATCATTCGCCACAAGTCCCTTAGCTAAATCCTGTTTTTAGAGGCGGATTTCAAGAGGTGGTCGACTGGATCATTTCATTTTGATTCAAGGGTTCTGTCCATTGGCGCCAAAATCGAATAGCCCGCCAATTCCCCAAAATAGCCCGCCAATCCAAAATCTCTGTACACATCCTTCACTCAGGAAACAACCAAGTAACAATGGGTATGACTCGCTTTTATTAAATAACAAAGTCAGTATACCAACTTGCATAGCAAATTGTGAGAAATGAGGTCAGTTAACCAGTTTATTGTTTGTTGAAATATCATTTTCTTGTAATTATTGCGGGACATAATTTTTGAAGCCCATTGTTTCTCCCTTATTTAAATTCAATTTTTTCTCCTTTCACTTTAATTCCTGTCACTTTTCAATGGCTAATAATGTTTTTTTTTTTTCATAAAGGCTGATCTCAGAAACTGTTTTGCAAATGTGATTACGCATACAGAGGTCTTAAAGAAAAGTGGAATTTTTTTGACAGAAAACACTACAATATGTTTGTTTAAAGGGCGACATTTAACTTTAAGAAGAAATTCTTCTTTTTCATCTATGAGGGGGGTGAATAGGGGTATGCAAATCCGCCGATCCGTGGTATTTTTAGGCCCGATCCGTCGATCCGACTTAATTTTTGTTCAAATCCGAATCCGTGTTACTTGAAAAATTTTTCCTGGTATAAAGAAAGTAGCGTTGTAGCATGAAAAAATGAATTACTTAATATCGTTGTTCTGTAATCGCAACAGATGCGGGACTTCATGTTTAAGAAGTTTTCGTTCAAGTT